>NW_027496021.1:0-211296 GCF_021521415.1 Bidens hawaiensis
TAAGTGTGTGTATAGTTTCTTTTGAAAATATTTTCTTTGAAAAAAAGTATTTCATGCGATTCCCCAACGGTTATAGTCTAGGTTAAAACTTCTTTTCCTAGTTCGCTATAACCAGTGCTCTGATACCAATCTGTCACACCCGGCCCTGAGCGGCGGAAACAGCCGGGCGCGCGCGAGTGGGAATTGATAATTAAGCACGGGCCATTGCAAACATTCAAAGTAAGATTTTCATTGCGCATGAAATGTTTAATACAAATACATTACATTGTTTAAAAATTACATAAAAACATCCAAGTATAAAAACTGTTGAAGATTTCCACGCCATATCCCCTTGCGCGGCGGGAACAACCACGCGCATCGAAGGGATAGAACTAAAATCTTCCAAAAAGCTAGTTTTAGATGTTCAGCGTGAGGTGCTCTAAGTGTGACTCCAAGCGCTACCTAGTTATCTCCTGAAAGACACGTAAAACATTTGAATCAGTATAAACTGAGTGAGTTCACAAGTTTTAGTAACTTGATAAATCGTATTGCATCATAACCTTGATAAAAATCATTCTGAAACATAATTCTGATAGCATCATTAAAACACATGCTTGGTAAAACATAGTTCTATCAACATATTCTGATAAAATCGTTCCGCGGGTTACGCGCGAACATTTCTGGGAACTGTGCTCGTCTGTGTAAGTGGCGCTGCCACTACGAGCGAAACAAGTAATACTGTCCAGCGGGTTACGCGCGGACACTTCTGAAAAATCGTGCTCGTCTGTGTAAGTGGCGCTGCCACTACGAGCGAATAATACCGTCCTGCGGGTTACGCGCAGACGTTGTGCCGGAAAACAAGGTGCTCGTCTGCGTAAGAGGAGCGACCTCTACGAGCGGGCTCAAACCCATAGTACTGCCCCATGACCATACTAGGCACTCGTCTGTGTAAGAGGTGCGACCCCTACGAGTGGGCGGATCAAACCAGCAGTCCCTACCCTTAGAGTTCCAATGGTAAAGTGATCACTTACTCGAATTCTGGCGCACATACATCGTAAACCATAGATAACCGTTTGCATTGCTCATCATGAAACATAATTTAAACACAATCGTTTGCATAACTTGTAAGTATAACATGATAAATCGTAATTTAAGTACGTGTCCCTCGCCCCGAAAACAGTTTAAAAACAGTGAAAATAGTGAAAATAGGGGCTGTGAGACTCACCTGTGGTTCTTGTTAAGGGATTAATCGAGATTCGGGTTTTCTTAGTGTTGGCCTTTGAATTGAAGGTCTAGAATACGATTAAGAAGTATATATATTAAGATCAAGAAATAGGAGAATATAAGGGTTGGAAGGTAGATCTCAAGGTTATATTCTCGGCTTACCTAGTTACAGGATCGGATGCTTGGGAGATGATTAGTGCAAGTTTGCAGTTCTTAAGAGAGAAGTTTGAAGTGTGTTTGGGTGATAACTTAGGTTACATATTTATAGTCAAACTCAAGGGAACACAATCCCTTGCTTTAGGGGATTGTAATCTTTTCATATCTAGGTGTAATGATGATAAAGTATGGGAATTATTATTATTTATTTAAAAGTGGAGTAGTGGATAAAAGATTTTGATTTGATTTGGTCAGGACATGCAGGTCTGGGGTTGGTGAGAATAGGGTGGCTGACAGTTGACTTTTCATGTTACAGTGTGCTTTTTCAGGTACTTTTGTCAGTGTACAGTAAAAAGTGGAAAATCTCTGAAACACGCTACTGTTTTCTTTTGGGCGGAGTAATCTCCTTACGTCTGGAGGATAGACTGAGTGTTCTGTGCGTATCACTTTGTGCGCATAGCTTTCTGCGTGAAGGACATTTCTTTGCTGCGGGTAGGCACGTAACCTTCTCGCAGTTAGAGACATTGAGTTTCATTTGTAGATTCTCCAGGTGGTCTTGGTATTTCAACATAGTGATCAGTTATGTTGAAGTCAATTCCATCTTGGAGCTTCAGACAAACTAGCTCTCAATGTTCCCGCCATGCGGGGAGGTTAGTTCCCCTTCCGCACGCGCATAGACGATTTGGGATGCACCCGCCTTAGCATCATGCGAGACAGTCAGCCCATTAGACAACATTAAGTTATAGAAACATAAAACCAATACACTCGCGCATGGCGCATATAACATATGCCCACACAGGTTCTTAACATGGTGCGCTCGCGCAGGGTGCACATAACAAATACCCGCGCCGATTCTAACATAGCGCGCTCGCGCAGGGCGCACATAACAAATGCACGCGCTGATTCTAATATGGCGCGCTCGCGCAAGGCGCATATAACATAATTACCTAATATTTAGGTTGATTACTTGGTTTAAGGGATTGGGAATTTACCGGTGTCGCAGCTTGATATTTGTTTTGTGATAACTATCAATATATATATAGACACACACACCAAGACATTAAATATCTAGACATAAAAATGACGTTAACTATTTCATCGGGAAATTCATTTACTATAGTAACATTTTCAATCTTCTTCTCTACTTGACTCATATCAACAACACAGGCTAAGAACGCCTTACACCCATGATTTAAATATTTCTTTGCTTTCATTATTGAGCAAATAGAGAGGCCCCTTTCTTTTCTTACCATAAATTGAGATTTGTCTACCACTAGGGGTAGAAAGATGGATAATATTTTGAAGACATATGATTTCAGCATGATGACAAGATAACCAATCCATGCCTATATAACATCGAATTCTCCAAGAATCATAGGAATAATGTCAATAAAATAAACTTCTCCTTCAACCTCAAGATGACAATTTGGATGCACATCTAACACTAGAAAGATTTTGCTATCAGCTATTTATATCTTCAAAGGATTTATTAGATTAGTGGTAGGGTGAGTAAAAGATTTGCTAAACTACATAGAGACAAACGAATACCTAGCTCCGGAATCAAATAACACATGCGCGGGAATAGAGTTGATTAAGAAAATACCTGTCACTACATCTGGTGTGACTTTAGCTTCCTCTGTCGTAAATTGAAAAGCTCTTCCACACACTTTAGAAGATTCACCCTTCTTGTCACCATCCATTGCCCTTACCTGCCTGGTATCCACTCCCTTCCATTCACCCCCACGTAATTTTGGACATTCACTTTTGATGTGCCCCGGCATATTACAATTATAACACACATTTATCAGGCTTGAACATTGTGGACTCATATGACCTAACTTTCCACATTTATAATAGATGCTCTACTTAAGACGGCATTCACCTTGATGGTTCTTCCCACAAGTGTTACAATGATGAGTTCCCATGTGTGCCTCTGTTTTCTTTGAAAAACTCGTCTTTACTTTTTTTGAAGGGGTACTAAAAGTCTCCATCTTTCTCTTTTCCCCGCTAGTTTTTGTCGATTTAATTCGATTTCTCTTTCTTGTGCCCAGTTTATAATTTCTTCTAAAGTTTCACACTTCGACATATTTATGAATTCACAAGTATCTGTTTTCAACATTCGATGATACCAATTAATCCTCATCTTTTCATCTTCCAATAAAGGACATAATTGAGTTTATTGAAATAATCTCCGGTAATTTCATCACCAGTTTGATGAGTTTGAGTCATGTGGAGAAATTCATTAGCAATCCTTTCAACAGATGCTTGTGGGCGGAAATGTTTTAGGAATATGACTTTAAACTCTTCCCATGTCATTTTCATGATCCCTTCATGCCCTCTTTCCTTCTTTAATACTTCACCTTTGACTTACAATTGGATTAGCTGCTCCTAGAAATAGGTTAGGCTTGCATGCTGAAAAATCCTTGTACGAACATCTGACTTTTTCCGATCCAAGATCTAGAATCTGAGCATTTTACCCTTCACCCGTGGATTGATCTTTAGGATCATCCTCATTAGATTTCTTTTCTGCTATTAGCTCTTCTTTCACTAGGGATCGAATATTATAGCTTACTTCGGCAATGATGAAAGGAAGAGTATTTTGCATTGCCTTCTCTATCTCTTCTTAAATGTATTTCTAAAAATTCATCATCTTGAACCCGTGGTATCGGTACATGCGAAAGGGGAGAGTTATTTCTTATCGGTCTCTCAATATTGCTTGCACTAGTATGCGAATGTTGACGTCGACTTCCATCACCATCGTTTGCTCCTTCTCATGACGTGAACTTGTCATTTCTAATTACTGAAATGACAACGAAGATTTAGGATAGTATTTATATCCTATCAACCCCACTAAAAACATATATACAACTTTCTTATCACCTTATCTACTCTTTGATCATTTTGGCAGCTATATGACCACATTAAGATCACATTAATACCATGTATTTACAATCATCACTAGCTAGGTGTGATTGTACATACACTATACAAATATAATTTTATCGTTACCATATTATGCCGTAACTCACAAATTTCAGCTCAAATAATCATTTTAGCACATAATAATGCCAACTAACAACTTAACGTACAAATAGCAACCACTCATGTATGTACACAACTTAACATACATCTTTTTACATGCAATTCCAAGGAATTATTAAATTATTTTTTCAAACTTTAATTCCCATCCCCACCGTGAGCCTCGAATCGAACACTACTTACTCAACAAGTCAAGAGCACACAGTTTAAGTCCAAGTATTCTTATTAAATACTTAGTTCACTTAAACCCTTGCTCCGATCTAAACTTGTAACACCCTATTTTGAACCGTCTTTTTAAATTATTATTTTAATAATATATTCAAAACTGGTCCCAGGTTTTTCAAACAACGGAAGAGTTATAATGAAATAATGTGACAAAATAACTATATTCAAAATTCACAGTATATATAAATCTGATACGTTGAGTATGTGACATCATCAAACTTATTTAACTAGCCCATAATTTATACATCCAAACATGGGTTATAAACATAGTGTTCGATCTTTCAACATACCGAGGCTCGGCCAAACTTTTCTATTCATGCACCGGTGATTTACTAGAAAAACATTATTTACGACAACATTAGCAAAGCTAAGTGAGTTCATTTAGCGAAATATAATAATATTTTTCCCAAACACAATTTTAACTAACAATCTTCAACCATATTCTCTTCATGGCAATTTATTACATAAGATGTGTTTTTACTCTTATTATATAATTGTTATTTATTCCCCCCACCACGTCACACCCGTGGCAATAATTATCACACTATGGTGATTTAACTCCCACCACATTTCACTTGTGGAAATATTGATCACACGATCGTGATTTAACCCCCACCACGTTACACCCGTGGCAATAGTTATACTCTACAATATATTATCATAAGATCACTTATCATTACTCATGCAAATGAAACCGTATATATATATATATATATATATATATATATATATATATATATATATATATATATATATTAATATTATATTTTATACACATATGTTGCTATTTTTACCTATTAGATTGTTAAGCGATTTCTTCTCGAATTCCCTCATACAAGCAAGTCCGTTATTACGTTTCGGACCATAATAACCTACTTGTCCATTCGATTTCATCCCGAGAATCATCAGTATACATTATTTAATATTATTTTATTCCCAGGGCTAATCGAGCCTACGGTTATATTAGGTTATCCTAATACCCGGTAAGTTAGCCCCGAGATACATTGGACCTTTCGAGATTATTGCTAAAATTGGCCACGTAGCCTACCGACTGAAATTTTACCTAGAACTAAGCACCATTCGCGATATGTTTCATGTGTCAAACCTGAAAAAGTGTCTTACTGATAAGACGATGATTGTACCACTGGAAGATGTTAAGGTAAATGAAAAGATAAACTTTGTAGAGGGACTAGTAGAAATTGTGGACGGGAAACCAAACCGTTACGACGCGATAAAATCTCATTGGTAAAAGTTCGGTGGAAATCACAACGAGTACCCAAATTTACTTGGGAACGAAACGGTGAATTCTGAAAGAAATACCCACACCTGTTTCCTAAAAGGAAAACCGTTGGCACATCAAATTCCGGGGATGAAATATCTTAATAGGGGGAGAATGTGACTCTCGTGACAAAAAGAGGTACACTTTATTCACTTAATTCATAAGGATTAAATGAGTAACCGACCGATACTGATTATGACCCATATATATATTGAGGGTCATATATGGATGATATATATATATATATATATATATATATATGATAGTGGTTAACATGTTAATATTAAGACCCTAGTACGTATAAAACCATTTAAACGAAAAAGGTTTCGTTTAACTATACGCCATGAACTTAAACGCGAATGTTAATGCCAAACCAAGCATTTCATCATCATTTAAGCCGAAAAAGACATATGGAACACTTATATGACATGTTTTAAGCATTCTGTGAAAATATTTTGGGTTTTTACAACTACTTAATATGTTTTTATTATTTTTCAAAAATGAGTCGAAACACGTCCATTTTCGCACTATTTCTCGCACCCGAACTATTTTTCTTGCGAAAATCCAAACCTGAACTAAATTTTGGACCGAGAACGAACCTTAGCAAGCAAAAAGAGGCAGTAATGAGACAAAAAGAGGCCCAACGTGCCCCTTAAGCCTTGTGGCCGCCAAACATGGGAACCCCCCCCCCATAATATATCTTCAAAATAGATATTTTGCTCCATCACTTTTACGCCAAAATACTAACATACTTCTGGTCAACTCTCTTCTTCATATTTCCAGCAAGAACACCATGTAAGAACTTGAATTATTTTGAGTTTTGATCATGATTTAATCTCATATAAACATAAATAGTCATGTTTTGATTTGTAAGCATGTTTAACCATACAAAATCTATTAAATGAAGTAAAATAATTTTTTGATCTTAAACATGTTTTCAAAACATAACCATATATATTTTCGACCAAAACACGGATTAGAACATTGATATAACGCTTTTACGGTTTAAAGGTTCGGTTTGAAACCCTAACTGTAAACACCTAGATCTATCTCTAATATATGATCTAATAACAATTACGGATCTAGTTCATGATGCTCTTAATGATTATGTATTATATGTATATATATATATATATATATATATATATCAGTATCAATTGTATATGTATGTATATGTATATATTATGGAGATATTAATTAAGATGAAGCTTGAGATAAATATGGACGGAGGTTCGATATAATAAATCTCAAAACTTAAATTATGCAAGGGATGAACCTCTATATATAGGAATATGGGTCTAGTTCATTACACATTCTGTAACGAACTAGTCACCCACTTCGTACAATACATTAATTAAACAAACATAACAAACCACCGCCTGATTCGTTAAACATCCTTAACGAATCAGGATGTAACTTAACTTATGGTCTAGTTCTTTAACATCCTTAACAAACTAGACAGTTCCTCTAATGAACTAGCTTAATTAATAATATCTTTTACATTAAATTAAACGATAAATACAAAATGATAATTACAAAGACTCGAGACGCAAAACCGTATACTAACACTAACCGAAATCCTAATTAAGAAGGCTTGAGGATGGATGATTTATTCTTGGTTTTGTGATATATGATATTTAGATACACTGACTTTATGACCAAGGACCCGAAAACTCGAACACAAAGCTTAACCGATCGAAAACCGACAAGGTATTACCGGTTTACTCATTTAGGGGTTGTTTAGGATAGTATTTATAACCTATCAACCCCACTAAAAACATATATACAACTTTCTTATCACCTTATCTACTCTTTGATCATTTTGGAAGCTATATGACCACATTAAGATCACATTAATACCATGTATTTACAATCATCACTAGCTAGGTGTGATTGTACATACACTATACAAATATAATTTTATCGTTACCATATTATGCCGTAACTCACAAATTTCAGCTCAAATAATCATTTTAGCACATAATAATGCCAACTAACAACTTAACGTACAAATAGCAACCACTCATGTATGTACACAACTTAACATACATCTTTTTACATGCAATTCCAAGGAATTATTAAATTATTTTTTCAAACTTTAATTCCCATCCCCACCGTGAGCCTCGAATCGAACACTACTTACTCAACAAGTCAAGAGCACACAGTTTAAGTCCAAGTATTCTTATTAAATACTTAGTTCACTTAAACCCTTGCTCCGATCTAAACTTGTAACACCCTATTTTGAACCGTCTTTTTAAATTATTATTTTAATAATATATTCAAAACTGGTCCCAGGTTTTTCAAACAACGGAAGAGTTATAATGAAATAATGTGACAAAATAACTATATTCAAAATTCACAGTATATATAAATCTGATACGTTGAGTATGTGACATCATCAAACTTATTTAACTAGCCCATAATTTATACATCCAAACATGGGTTATAAACATAGTGTTCGATCTTTCAACATACCGAGGCTCGGCCAAACTTTTCTATTCATGCACCGGTGATTTACTAGAAAAACATTATTTACGACAACATTAGCAAAGCTAAGTGAGTTCATTTAGCGAAATATAATAATATTTTTCCCAAACACAATTTTAACTAACAATCTTCAACCATATTCTCTTCATGGCAATTTATTACATAAGATGTGTTTTTACTCTTATTATATAATTGTTATTTATTCCCCCCACCACGTCACACCCGTGGCAATAATTATCACACTATGGTGATTTAACTCCCACCACATTTCACTTGTGGAAATATTGATCACACGATCGTGATTTAACCCCCACCACGTTACACCCGTGGCAATAGTTATACTCTACAATATATTATCATAAGATCACTTATCATTACTCATGCAAATGAAACCGTATATATATATATATATATATATATATATATTTAATATTATATTTTATACACATATGTTGCTATTTTTACCTATTAGATTGTTAAGCGATTTCTTCTCGAATTCCCTCATACAAGCAAGTCCGTTATTACGTTTCGGACCATAATAACCTACTTGTCCATTCGATTTCATCCCGAGAATCATCAGTATACATTATTTAATATTATTTTATTCCCAGGGCTAATCGAGCCTACGGTTATATTAGGTTATCCTAATACCCGGTAAGTTAGCCCCGAGATACATTGGACCTTTCGAGATTATTGCTAAAATTGGCCACGTAGCCTACCGACTGAAATTTTACCTAGAACTAAGCACCATTCGCGATATGTTTCATGTGTCAAACCTGAAAAAGTGTCTTACTGATAAGACGATGATTGTACCACTGGAAGATGTTAAGGTAAATGAAAAGATAAACTTTGTAGAGGGACCAGTAGAAATTGTGGACGGGAAACCAAACCGTTACGACGCGATAAAATCTCATTGGTAAAAGTTCGGTGGAAATCACAACGAGTACCCAAATTTACTTGGGAACGAAACGGTGAATTCTGAAAGAAATACCCACACCTGTTTCCTAAAAGGAAAACCGTTGGCACATCAAATTCCGGGGATGAAATATCTTAATAGGGGGAGAATGTGACTCTCGTGACAAAAAGAGGTACACTTTATTCACTTAATTCATAAGGATTAAATGAGTAACCGACCGATACTGATTATGACCCATATATATATTGAGGGTCATATATGGATGATATATATATATATATATATATATGATAGTGGTTAACATGTTAATATTAAGACCCTAGTACGTATAAAACCATTTAAACGAAAAAGGTTTCGTTTAACTATACGCCATGAACTTAAACGCGAATGTTAATGCCAAACCAAGCATTTCATCATCATTTAAGCCGAAAAAGACATATGGAACACTTATATGACATGTTTTAAGCATTCTGTGAAAATATTTTGGGTTTTTACAACTACTTAATATGTTTTTATTATTTTTCAAAAATGAGTCGAAACACGTCCATTTTCGCACTATTTCTCGCACCCGAACTATTTTTCTTGCGAAAATCCAAACCTGAACTAAATTTTGGACCGAGAACGAACCTTAGCAAGCAAAAAGAGGCAGTAATGAGACAAAAAGAGGCCCAACGTGCCCCTTAAGCCTTGTGGCCGCCAAACATGGGACCCCCCCCCCCCATAATATATCTTCAAAATAGATATTTTGCTCCATCACTTTTACACCAAAATACTAACATACTTCTGGTCAACTCTCTTCTTCATATTTCCAGCAAGAACACTATGTAAGAACTTGAATTATTTTGAGTTTTGATCATGATTTAATCTCATATAAACATAAATAGTCATGTTTTGATTTGTAAGCATGTTTAACCATACAAAATCTATTAAATGAAGTAAAATAATTTTTTGATCTTAAACATGTTTACAAAACATAACCATATATATTTTCGACCAAAACACGGATTAGAACATTGATATAACGCTTTTACGGTTTAAAGGTTCGGTTTGAAACCCTAACTGTAAACACCTAGATCTATCTCTAATATATGATCTAATAACAATTACGGATCTAGTTCATGATGCTCTTAATGATTATGTATTATATGTATATATATATATATATATATATATATCAGTATCAATTGTATATGTATGTATATGTATATATTATGGAGATATTAATTAAGATGAAGCTTGAGATAAATATGGACGGAGGTTCGATATAATAAATCTCAAAACTTAAATTATGCAAGGGATGAACCTCTATATATAGGAATATGGGTCTAGTTCATTACACATTCTGTAACGAACTAGTCACCCACTTCGTACAATACATTAATTAAACAAACATAACAAACCACCGCCTGATTCGTTAAACATCCTTAACGAATCAGGATGTAACTTAACTTATGGTCTAGTTCTTTAACATCCTTAACAAACTAGACAGTTCCTCTAATGAACTAGCTTAATTAATAATATCTTTTACATTAAATTAAACGATAAATACAAAATGATAATTACAAAGACTCGAGACGCAAAACCGTATACTAACACTAACCGAAATCCTAATTAAGAAGGCTTGAGGATGGATGATTTATTCTTGGTTTTGTGATATATGATATTTAGATACACTGACTTTATGACCAAGGACCCGAAAACTCGAACACAAAGCTTAACCGATCGAAAACCGACAAGGTATTACCGGTTTACTCATTTAGGGGTTGTTTAGGATAGTATTTATAACCTATCAACCCCACTAAAAACATATATACAACTTTCTTATCACCTTATCTACTCTTTGATCATTTTGGAAGCTATATGACCACATTAAGATCACATTAATACCATGTATTTACAATCATCACTAGCTAGGTGTGATTGTACATACACTATACAAATATAATTTTATCGTTACCATATTATGCCGTAACTCACAAATTTCAGCTCAAATAATCATTTTAGCACATAATAATGCCAACTAACAACTTAACGTACAAATAGCAACCACTCATGTATGTACACAACTTAACATACATCTTTTTACATGCAATTCCAAGGAATTATTAAATTATTTTTTCAAACTTTAATTCCCATCCCCACCGTGAGCCTCGAATCGAACACTACTTACTCAACAAGTCAAGAGCACACAGTTTAAGTCCAAGTATTCTTATTAAATACTTAGTTCACTTAAACCCTTGCTCCGATCTAAACTTGTAACACCCTATTTTGAACCGTCTTTTTAAATTATTATTTTAATAATATATTCAAAACTGGTCCCAGGTTTTTCAAACAACGGAAGAGTTATAATGAAATAATGTGACAAAATAACTATATTCAAAATTCACAGTATATATAAATCTGATACGTTGAGTATGTGACATCATCAAACTTATTTAACTAGCCCATAATTTATACATCCAAACATGGGTTATAAACATAGTGTTCGATCTTTCAACATACCGAGGCTCGGCCAAACTTTTCTATTCATGCACCGGTGATTTACTAGAAAAACATTATTTACGACAACATTAGCAAAGCTAAGTGAGTTCATTTAGCGAAATATAATAATATTTTTCCCAAACACAATTTTAACTAACAATCTTCAACCATATTCTCTTCATGGCAATTTATTACATAAGATGTGTTTTTACTCTTATTATATAATTGTTATTTATTCCCCCACCACGTCACACCCGTGGCAATAATTATCACACTATGGTGATTTAACTCCCACCACATTTCACTTGTGGAAATATTGATCACACGATCGTGATTTAACCCCCACCACGTTACACCCGTGGCAATAGTTATACTCTACAATATATTATCATAAGATCACTTATCATTACTCATGCAAATGAAACCGTATATATATATATATATATATATATTCAATATTATATTTTATACACATATGTTGCTATTTTTACCTATTAGATTGTTAAGCGATTTCTTCTCGAATTCCCTCATACAAGCAAGTCCGTTATTACGTTTCGGACCATAATAACCTACTTGTCCATTCGATTTCATCCCGAGAATCATCAGTATACATTATTTAATATTATTTTATTCCCAGGGCTAATCGAGCCTACGGTTATATTAGGTTATCCTAATACCCGGTAAGTTAGCCCCGAGATACATTGGACCTTTCGAGATTATTGCTAAAATTGGCCACGTAGCCTACCGACTGAAATTTTACCTAGAACTAAGCACCATTCGCGATATGTTTCATGTGTCAAACCTGAAAAAGTGTCTTACTGATAAGACGATGATTGTACCACTGGAAGATGTTAAGGTAAATGAAAAGATAAACTTTGTAGAGGGACCAGTAGAAATTGTGGACGGGAAACCAAACCGTTACGACGCGATAAAATCTCATTGGTAAAAGTTCGGTGGAAATCACAACGAGTACCCAAATTTACTTGGGAACGAAACGGTGAATTCTGAAAGAAATACCCACACCTGTTTCATAAAAGGAAAACCGTTGGCACATCAAATTCCGGGGATGAAATATCTTAATAGGGGGAGAATGTGACTCTCGTGACAAAAAGAGGTACACTTTATTCACTTAATTCATAAGGATTAAATGAGTAACCGACCGATACTGATTATGACCCATATATATATTGAGGGTCATATATGGATGATATATATATATATATATATATATATGATAGTGGTTAACATGTTAATATTAAGACCCTAGTACGTATAAAACCATTTAAACGAAAAAGGTTTCGTTTAACTATACGCCATGAACTTAAACGCGAATGTTAATGCCAAACCAAGCATTTCATCATCATTTAAGCCGAAAAAGACATATGGAACACTTATATGACATGTTTTAAGCATTCTGTGAAAATATTTTGGGTTTTTACAACTACTTAATATGTTTTTATTATTTTTCAAAAATGAGTCGAAACACGTCCATTTTCGCACTATTTCTCGCACCCGAACTATTTTTCTTGCGAAAATCCAAACCTGAACTAAATTTTGGACCGAGAACGAACCTTAGCAAGCAAAAAGAGGCAGTAATGAGACAAAAAGAGGCCCAACGTGCCCCTTAAGCCTTGTGGCCGCCAAACATGGGACCCCCCCCCATAATATATCTTCAAAATAGATATTTTGCTCCATCACTTTTACACCAAAATACTAACATACTTCTGGTCAACTCTCTTCTTCATATTTCCAGCAAGAACACTATGTAAGAACTTGAATTATTTTGAGTTTTGATCATGATTTAATCTCATATAAACATAAATAGTCATGTTTTGATTTGTAAGCATGTTTAACCATACTAAATCTATTAAATGAAGTAAAATAATTTTTTGATCTTAAACATATTTACAAAACATAACCATATATATTTTCGACCAAAACACGGATTAGAACATTGATATAACGCTTTTACGGTTTAAAGGTTCGGTTTGAAACCCTAACTGTAAACACCTAGATCTATCTCTAATATATGATCTAATAACAATTACGGATCTAGTTCATGATGCTCTTAATGATTATGTATTATATGTATATATATATATATATATATATATATCAGTATCAATTGTATATGTATGTATATGTATATATTATGGAGATATTAATTAAGATGAAGCTTGAGATAAATATGGACGGAGGTTCGATATAATAAATCTCAAAACTTAAATTATGCAAGGGATGAACCTCTATATATAGGAATATGGGTCTAGTTCATTACACATTCTGTAACGAACTAGTCACCCACTTCGTACAATACATTAATTAAACAAACATAACAAACCACCGCCTGATTCGTTAAACATCCTTAACGAATCAGGATGTAACTTAACTTATGGTCTAGTTCTTTAACATCCTTAACAAACTAGACAGTTCCTCTAATGAACTAGCTTAATTAATAATATCTTTTACATTAAATTAAACGATAAATACAAAACGATAATTACAAAGACTCGAGACGCAAAACCGTATACTAACACTAACCGAAATCCTAATTAAGAAGGCTTGAGGATGGATGATTTATTCTTGGTTTTGTGATATATGATATTTAGATACACTGACTTTATGACCAAGGACCCGAAAACTCGAACACAAAGCTTAACCGATCGAAAACCGACAAGGTATTACCGGTTTACTCGTTTAGGGGTTGTTTAGTTTTAGGTTGTGACGTGCTTGTTGTTAGTTTGTGAAACCTTTCAGGAACATTATGGATCATATAAGTGAGTCCCTGTTAAAATTTGGTAATTGTTCGATAAACGGAGAATATTTGGCGAATTTATTACTGTTTATTAGCGTTTATTTATGAAAAATAGTTAAAATTCTTGAAATATTATGAAAATTGGATTCGAGCTCAGAAATGTGATGGTAAGATCACTGGTAACATTTGAGATGATTTTGAGATGTTTAAGTACAACTTGTGCATTTGCGTTTTAATCGGGTTTTAACAACCAAAAATTCACCACTCAGAAATATTATTGGATAAAAAAAATTAGATTCTGAAAATTTAACAGGGGTTATTTATGGTAATTTCACCACTCAGAAATATTATTGGATATTTCTTGAATGGTTTGGTATGAAAGAGTTATTTATCGGTTAATTATACCACATAAAATGATATTTTATAAATAAATAGCTTAGTGTAAAAATTATGAAAGTGATTTTATAAAATTCTACAGGTTTTAATTTATTTTTACAAAAATTCTCATAATTTATAGATGATTACATAAATAGTTATGATAATCTAAAGATTTAAAATATATATGTTTTAACAAAAACCGGCAGCATTATGTTTAGCGAACTGACTGGTATGTCAAAACATCAAAAGTGGTCAAATATCATAGTTTTGAATGACTTTGATAAAAACAAACTTTTTACGAGATTTCCAGTCAATTTGGATGGATTGTACACGCTTTGTATAATCAAACCCGTATGAAAACGGAAACAAACCCTACGATTAATCCTGATAATGAAACCCTATATTTCTTATATAAATCAAATCATTTTATAAAACAGTATGTTTACTTAAGTTTGTGTGATGTTACATTTTTCTGAAACACGTAAACGGTCAACTTGGTTAGGCACGAAAAACGGTGAAATTGAGCCAAGTCTGGTTTTGAACATTTCATAACGTAAAAAGTCACAATCTAACACTACCGACGTTATCAGGGGGAAAAAACTATACCCAGACTAGATAAACAGCCCGATTTAGTTTAAACACTATAGTAGTAGTAACAGTATTGTACCGGTTATAGATTCAAGCTATATCAAGGCACACTAGTTACTGATACGTATTACCAGTTCAACTGTGATAAGGTGAGTTTCACCACCCCACTTTCTAAACTGTTTTATGAACTTTTGGGGCGGAAAGCATGTTTACACACACTTATGTACTTGAAAATTGTTATGATGTGAATTATCTAAGTACTAACACTTGAAAGTCCCCACAAAAACAAGTGATTAACTTCGTGTCGGTGACGTGTGGATAGTACTATCGGTTTAACAAACACAATTGACAGAGCCGGTGGGATATGCCGGGAAATGTAACCCAGTTGCATATTCTCATTTTAACTTGTTACATTTCTCTATGTGGTTTTAGACATAGTACCTGTTGGGGGCAAAGTGGTTGTTAAATGCCAACGGGAGTGCATGGGCAGGGGTGGCCATGTGTTTTTAGCTCGTTTCGGTTTCACTTGTGGCGTAGTATAAAAACATCATATACATACATACATCCTGTGAACTTTACGAACACGTATACTGGTTTTTGTTTGTACTCGTGAAACTTGAAACTCACCAACTAGACGTAGTTAACATGTTTTAACATGCTTTTTAGATGAGCCAAAGTTTGAATGATTTGCTTACGTTCTCGTTGTTAAGAGTGAAATTGAATCGCTGTAGATAGATACAAGTATAGAATAAAGAATATGCAGCCATGAGAACTGGTTATGTGTTTTTCGCCTAGTTTGTAAACTTAGTACCAAACAATGTAATATGATGTAAATTAATTGTAATTTTTCTTTATAACTATGCGGTTGATACCAGAGTTGTTTGTTACATTCCCGTATTAAGCTTCGGCAGTTACCTAGTCGGGGTGTGAAATCACCTCTACACTAGTCCATCCACAAGCTAATGGTCAAGCAGAATCTAGCAACAAAATCATCATCAACAACTTAAAGAAGAAGCTAGGATCCAAGAAAGGAAAATGGGCTAAGGAACTTACTTATGTTCTTTGGGCTGACAAACAACACTCAAGAATGCAACAGGTCAAACACCGTTCTCATTGTTGTTTGGAGCAGATGTTGTAATCCTTACAGAGATGGTAGTTCCTACTGCTAGAACAAACGTCCATGATCCTCAAGAAAATAGTGAAAGCCTTATCCAAGATGTAGACACTGCTGATGAACTCAGAGACTTAGCGAAGATCATGATGGATGCATGTCAACATAGGATGGATGGGGATTATAATAAGAATACCAGGATTAGAAGCTTTCAAGAAGGAGATATGGTCCTAAGGAAAGCCTTTCTAAACATGTCTGGTCCGGCATATGGAAAGCTAGCACCCAAGTAGGAAGGGCCCTACTTGATCTAATCAGAAGCAGGAAAAGGGGCATACCTCCTACTTACAATGGAGAGTGATCGACTACCAAGAGCCTGGAATGTCATCCACCTCAAAAAATATGTTATGTAATAAGTCAAGGATCCTTCAAGGTTTAAGGATCCTAAAGTTGGTAAAATCTTATCCTACTATTTATTTCTTCTTATATTTTTGTTACTAATTGTTAATCAAATAAAATAATATTCTTAACATTTACTTTTGTAATACCCCGATCAAACGCGACGGAAAATGCCGGAGTGCAACGGATTGCCCATGAACACAAGACACTAAAGTGACAATATTTAAACAACTCATTAATCTCATTCAATCACCAAAAGTACACAACTTGTTCATACAAATAACACCAAATATAAGAATTTAATTGTTCATTCTTCTAATAACCTAAATGGTATCAAATAAGATAACATCTTCACACTCCAATCAACCAATAATTAAACTTGTAACAATGCATAAAATAATATTTGTCAACATGAATGTTGGTGAGCAATTTCATAGTTTGAGTATATATAATATGAGACGAAATCCACAAACGTATATGACACTATAAATAAAAGCAACAATTGCGGTATATAAATCATAAGTAAATGAGGATCCTTTCTAATCGGTAACAACCGCATACTGGGATAATGAGGCCCTATTCTACTAGCACAAGGCTAAAGTAGTTAGGGGCGGGTATGATCAGACTTATTGAGGCTCCACAACAACATAAAAATAAACACTCGTGCACGTAAATCATATGAAACATATAACACACAATAGAGCAAGTATTCTAAGTATCATACACCCTAGAGTTTGTGGTTTGAGGATAGAGTGCTATAAATCATTCTTGTTTTGAATAAGTATGCATGTTACCACCAAAGTATAAAAATAAAACGAGGGAAGAAATTTTAATCACGTGAAATAAGTAACTTGAAGGATAGTTTGCGATAAAACGGGGAAGGGTAAGTTCAACGGGCAAGACCTAGATTAAAAAGGGTCTTGAGTTAGTATATGGTTTTAAAAGATTCAAAGTAAAATAACTTGACAAGTAAAATAAATAATTAAAGTTTGAGAGTTAAAGTGTAAATACATAATTAAAGTAATAGTTTTAGAAAAGTAAGTTTACTTGAAATCGGGTATCGGTATTCTATTCATTAGTTTTACTTAAACTTTGTTAAGTAAATACTTGGGTAAGGGTGCAATATTGCAAGATCCTTTGTTAGGTAGATACCAAAACAAGATATTATGAGTGTTCGGATTTGTCGGTTCGAGTCTTGCTAATTGGTCAAGATCGAGGCCAAGATTCCAAAGTAATAAATGCTATGAGATAACTCAATGAAATCAAAAGAAACTTAACCAAGTGTGTAGTTCTATTACGGAGAACCTCGACGTCCGTTAAGCGAGTATTTGGTTTTGTCGGTCTAAACTTTTTATGAGATCAAGTTGGATCCGACATGCCAAGTATTTTGAGAAAATAATTAAAATTAGTTTATAATATAGTTTTAGAGAAAAATACGAGATTCGGTGGCCCAAAACACAACTAGTCTGTCTTAAGCGAGTGAACTCGGTTTTGTTCGGTCTTGGTTCGGTCAATGACTCGGTATAAGACCGAGGATGGTTACCACATACCCAATACCTTAGAACTTGTTAAAATGAACTTAGAATTTATAATATACAAATCTTACATGTAACATATTATTAAATCATTTTAAATATAAAGCATCTAAACGAGAGTTTGGTCTTGGTTCAGTCCTTGACTCCGAATAAGACAGAGGATGGTTACCACATACCCGATACCGTAGAACTCATTAGAAAAACATAGAAATTATAATAATCAAGTCTTACATACAATATGTTAACAAAAAAGTATTTAAACAAAAGTTCGGTTTTGGTTCGGCTCTTGACTCGGGATGAAACCTAGAATGGTGGCCACATACCTAATACCATAGAAATCATTAAAATGATTTGGAAACTAAAGTAATTAGATACTATACAACATTAGTAAGCTTGCATAAATTAAAGTGTTTAACAACGACTATAATAGTCCTCCATGAAGCCTTGCCTAGAAACACACCTAAACCGACATGGCCGGGAAAGCGAAAGCCAAGGAAACAAGGGGAGTATGTTTTAAACAAGTTATAGTAACAAACTTTAATTAACAAGAATTAGTTAGTAATAAAGATTAGTATTAGTTTGACCTTGAAGAGTCACATTATCAAGGACTTGAAGAATGGATACTTGGATCTTAGATTGAGAGAGTTTGTAGAAGAAAGAGCAAACTAAAATGGGTGCATGAGACTTGTTTTTATAGTGGAAAAAGTATAGTTTACTCATAAGGGGTATACTTCATTTCATTGGTTAAAAATGGTCAAACAATGCACAAAACAACAAGAAGTGTTTGACACAATTAGTCCTTTAAGTTTGTTTTAAGTCGTTTTTAGCCATAAAGAGGTGTTTTAACATACCGAAAAGGATGTTTTCTTGATCCGACATTTGTGTAACAAAAACAAACATAAAACCCAACATTTTATTTACAACGACGGATCCGAAAGACCTGAAATGGGTCGGGTTTCCGATACAAAAACAAATACAAGTTAAACAAGTGCGGCTACTTTTCCTTCATCTCGTCTTCTCGTTCCCAAGTAAATTCAGTGCCACGTCGTGATTCCTAACGGAACGGACTATAACTAAACGGCTGCGTCTACATTCGGCTCGTTTCTCATTGCGGTCCATGATTTCAATGGGTTTTTCAATTATTTGCAAGGTTTCATCGATACGTACTTCGTCGAGAGGTATGTGAAGATTACCTTCAGCTAAGCACTTTTTAAGGTTTAAGACATGAAAGGTTGGATGAACACCGGTAAGTTCTTTCGGTAACTCGAGATTATAAGCCACATTTCCAATCCTTTCGAGGATTTTGAATGGGCCTACGAAATGAGGAGCTAGTTTTCCTTTCTTTCCAAAACGGATTACCCCCTTTCAAGGGTAAACTTTGAGAAGGACAAGGTCGTCAACATGGAACTTGAGAGGCTTTCGCCGTTTGTCGGCATAGCTCTTTTGACGACTTTTAGCAGCGAGAAGATTTTTGCGAATTTTGATCGATAAGATCGGTAGTGTCTTGGACCATCTTGGGATCGATGATTTGGGCTTCACCAATCTCAATCCAACAAATCGGGGAATGACACTTACGACCATAAAGAGCCTGAAAAGGATCCATATTGTAGATTCCTAGCCGGATCTACACTGGAGTATCTCGTAACACGAGGGTGCGGAATCCCCTACGTATATGATACAAGGGCTAAAACGATAAAAACGTAAAAGACAAGCAAACACCCGAGTATATAAGAGAATACTAGTTATATTGCAAAGGATAATAACCAAAGACCAAACACGTGACACAGAGAGTCACCAAAAGCCAGCCGTCCAAAGTTGTATAAAATGAGCGGAAGTTAGATATTATATAGTATGAAAACTTCGCCTAACAGACTAGGCGAAGTTGTCCTAACTTCGCTCACCAACAAGTTCGCTAAAACACTAAACAAAACAAGTTCAAACAAGAACAATGTAACGATTACAGACACAAACAAACACGAGACAAATGAACTACTGACATCATGTAACAAAAGACTTTCCCTCATTGCAGTAGCTTCAAATCTCTAAACTTTCTCATGTCTTGTAATCCAAAAATCACGTACCCTCCGTCTTCAAGCATGAACGCCTTGTCTCACACAGACAGAGACCACACTCTGGTACTTCTTTGCTTCTTCTTTCCACGTAGGAATATAGAAAATCTTCTTATCATTAAGTACCTACAAATCAGCTTGAGACAAGTTAACCAAGTGCATTGGATCATACACTCTCAGGATCTCCTGTTCGCCTTCATCTTCCAACACAGCTTCAGCTATTTGACAGTCAACATACCACCACTTGAATCCTTCAATACATCCTTGGGCATTAGCTTCATCGGAACTTCTATCAAACATCGGATTGGCTTATATTTCATCACCATCCAAGGCTTACCATCAGCCCACATATCACATTCTTTATCTTCCACTAACTTCCCTTTCTGAGGCTTCAACAACTCAAATCTTTTTTCCTTAATACTTTCCTTCCACACAATCTTCCCTACCCACCTTGCAAAATTATCATCACTTCTGTTTATCCATCTCAACCGGGCTAAATCTTTTACCTCACACTCAGGCAAGGTGTTAAGCGATCTCAATACTTTATTAAAATATTGAACCCCATCATATCTCTTTATCACAAACAATGTTAGTTGTTCATCATACAACCAACAGATAATACCTTTCTTTGATTCGGCATAGCCCTTGATATTGTAACTTTTCTTGAACATTGTCGGTACCACAGGCTTCTTTGTCTTGAAGAACCACTGGGCACAGACTTCTTTCCATCTTGGCTGCTCTTCCACTCAGAATCACCAGTCACATTATCAACTTGACCCAACTTCACTTCATCAACACTTGGAATATCATGCTCAACATCATCATCAACTATCTCTCCTTCCTCTAACTCACTTTCAATTTCTATCTGTTCCCCAATCTTTTCAATCTCACAAGCCGTCAACACATCATCAACTAACTCATCATCCTCATCATTACCCAACTCATCCTCATCGTCTACAACCACCACAGTCTCACCACCTGTACTGCCTGATGGACCAGCAGACTCCCCCTGAGATGTGGAAGTCCCAAGATTTTGTTCAGTTCTTGGCAACTCACCACCTGCATCTTTCGATGCATTGGGATCATCTTCTCTGTCTTGTCTCTTCTTTGTACTCAGCTCATCACCCTTGCAATTCGTCTCCCCCCCTGAGATGCTAAGAACTGTTTAAGAGCATCAAAGAGTTTACCGTGTTCAATGAGAGGTGATGATTGAATCTGATTCTCAGCCACAAGCCGCTGAATAGCTTGTGTCTGAATGAGATTTATCCGTGACTGTTCAGCAACCACCAGTTCGAGAGCCGCAATCCTCTCAGAGTCAGACATGGTAGCATCAAAGTCAAACCGCATATGAGAAATGTCTTGAGCATAAGGAGGTAGAATTCCCAAAGTTGTTGTAATATCAGAGGTAGGCTGAATAGTAACCGTGGGTGGTATAGAGACAGGTAACCCAGCAGTCGCTACCAGTGTGGACTCGACAAATCTAGCAACCACCTCTGATGGAGTAAGGGTAGGAGGTGGTAAAGAAACAATCTCCGGAGCTGAAAACTAGAATGTAGTTGGAGGAATACCAAATGATGACGATACGGTCACCAAAGGTACACTCGAGGTGACTGGTAATGGAACAACCGAAGAAGCCGGTAACATAGACATACCCAATAAGGATGGTGGAGTAAAATGAACAACACTTGAACTTTCTCCGGCCCTGGCCATCTTTGATCTACGAGCAACACGATACAGCTCATCCTCATAATCTGACTCACTATCATCAGATTCCTTCTTTCGTTTTCCATGAATTCTCTCTTGGGCAACCAGAACAAGATGTGCTTCCACAGCGTCATAGGTGAAAGAATCAGATAAGGTTTTCTCTGAATCCTCCATGGAGGCAATAGACGGTCCCACGGATGGACCAACTGTGGAAGCAGGCATAACAGCAACCTCACCCACCGAAGCTTGAACTTCAGCTGCCGGATCAACTCTTTCCATATCAAAGAAACCTTGCCCTCCAAAGGCAATCTCAAGATCAACTTGTTCTTCAGGAGCTGCAACAGGATCTATAATAGGTGGTGGTTGTACCACTGGTGGTGGTTGAGGGATATTAGCCTGTTGCAGTACTGGATCATTAAATTCATCTTTTGGAGGAGCAACATAATTAGGATTCACTAAATATCCAAACAATGCAGTGTGCCTTGGACGTAGTTCTTCCTTTCTACGTGCACTAGATGATCGACATTGAGCAAAAATTCTCTTAGAAACACTCTCCACATAAGAAATAGGACGACGTTGTGGTAGATTGGGAGCTACATGATTGAGAATCATCTGTAAGAATCTCGGGTACATGAAAAACCTTTCCCGTGCTACTGCGCTTCGCTGACGATCAATCTCATAGAATATCTTCTAACCGAAACTGTAAGGCTTGTTGTAAGTCAACACAGTCATTGCAGATTGCATCATCGCACCCATACCATCTGTACCAGCCTTGCGACCGGACATGCACACAATCATCACGTGCATAAAGAATCGCCACTGATCTAACAAAAACCCCTTTCTCTTCTGAAAGTCCCCCAATGGGCCTGAATACCCCATACGTAAAAACGCACCATTTCTGAAAGTGGCTGAAAACTCAGTAGGGTCCTGAGTTGTCTCAACCCCAAACTCTAACACTTCCCTGATCTGATCAGCTGAAAACTGTACCACTTGGTTATTGACAGTGGCACGCATAACTGGAGGTTCAACCCTACAGTAATATTCAACGGTTCTCCAAAAGTCTTCAATATTTGTAAGTGAAATCGGAAGAGTAGTAGTAGTGGCATGAAAGATACGTGAGCGAATGAGAAACGTAATGATCTCACGAAAGTCATTAGTTCCACGACCATCCGGATCCAAGGTGATATACATGTTGTGTCCTGGGAAAAATTGTCTCTTATCACCTCCACCTTCATCACCACTAGTGCCACCAGCACCCGCTACAGCAACCATATCTGCAAATCAAATGAGCTAAGTTAGATCTCTGAATCAAAAGGTCTTAACTTCGCTGTTTTTCCTTAGCGAAGTTAGGATGTAGCAGAGTTGTTAACTTCGCTGGATAAAGAACTTCGCTGGCAGTGAACAGTTCTAAACTCAGGGTATACCAAAGTTACTACTCTCAAGCGAAGTTTGCAATCATTTGATAGAAAAGTTTTAGAAGAAAATATTTAAATATGAGCGAAGTTAGGTTCAACTTCGCTGAGGCCTAACTTTGCCCCTGTCCAAGGAAGAAATCTGAGAACTTGTTTTATCAAAAATTCAGTGAGATCTGATGGTAAACAAAGGTAGGTACATATGCGATTAAGAAGATGGATAACCAGTTATCATTAAAGCAGCCGTCAATCGATTATACCAAGTGTCAATAGGGTTTGTTAAAAAGACGAGTTCAAAATTGTACATTGTGGACCAGATTAACAAACGTAAAATAAGAATTATGTGACACAATGATGCGACGAACCTTTAACGCTGATGAAAAACAGATTATAATGATGTTTGATTCAAGTGAATAAGTTCGCTGAGGGTTTAAGTCTAAGAGTTTGGACCAAAAGTTTGACCAAGTTTGACCACTCCTTCACTTTATATATTTTTTGAAAAATCCCAGGGGCGAAGTTAAAATAACTTCGCCTTTTAGGCAACTTCGCCCCTTCAGACAACATCGCTTAATGGCAACTTCGCTTAAAGTCAAGTTAAATAAAATCAAGAATAAACTATCAAAAACAAGTAACCAAGAGTTTATGAAGTCAAACCATAAGACAACCCACATAATAGAGGTGAAATAAATAAATAAATACATGGGATCAAATTTTAGTCTAGCAGAAACCCGACATGTTTTTAGAAAAGATCCCAACAGGAATCATTCTGATTAAGAGGCTGTCACACATATCCATGTTCAGCGGTATTATGACATAAAGAAACAGGTTGTAGGTAGGTATAAAACTTAGTATGGTTTTCATTGCATCTGTGATACGGATTAGGTTCAGTTAAGCTCAAAATTTAGATGGATATCACTGAGAGATTGTGATTCCTCCTATCTATTCTCAAGGCGCATCCGGCTTTCCCCAGGTCACCCCGAGTTGACTTCGACCCGTAGTGTCTGATCAATCAATATTCACATGTCGACTTTCCGATTCGTCTTCCCGAACTCTCTTATACTTTGAATTATGCTTTCTTGCCTCTTTCTTGATATTTGTAAGTAGATAATCTTCATAAGGCTTAACGGTAACAATAAGTAATTTTTTTTAATTAATTTTTAATTTTTTATAAGAATACAACCGCAAGTCCTGAATCTGGATCACTGCAGAAACATAACACTATCTTTGCGGGAATCAGAACACTCATGGGCTCGTGTATGACTGGGTAATCAATTTTCTACCTATCATTCGGAAAGAGGTATGTGGAGACATGCACAGCTCAAAATGACTCTACACAGTAAATCGAGTAGATTTAGTTTTGTATCACTTCTACTTTTACGCACCATAGAAAGCTACCATAACATACAATGACTGTTCTAGAGTCTTTTAGGCCTAATTACTTCACCGGTTAAGCACACAAAATCAGTTTTTCTATCACTTTCCAAGGTTGGATCAATTTTCATTTTTACACCAATATTGAAACTTCTTGCGAAGTTATAGACTGAAAAATTATATCATTTCCCCAAAAAAAATTTAAAATTCAGACGCCCTGATCAAGTCAAAGTTTTTAGGTAAACGGCAATCCTGAAGATCCAATGGATCCGCCGGACCGACCACATACGAATATGTGTCCCTCCAACTAAGTATGAACGACTAATTTTAAGCGAAAGAATAAAAACCCATCATAAACCGCCCCGGTCTTTTTCTGTCATCTGGTTAATGGCTATCCTCACAGTCTACACGTAGATGTAAGGACCAAACATATTCATGGAATATGTCCTTCAAACTTGAGCAACCGACATAATATTAAGCGATAGTGATGTTTTTTTAAGAATAAAAAGGAGAACAAGGTTACTCGGGATTGATCATTCCATTAAGCTCAACAAGGTTTTGAAAACGGGATCGGTGAAACGCTTTTGTAAAAAGATCAGCAAAATTATCCAGTGAATCAACCTTTTCAAGCATAATTAATTTCTTCTCAGCACAATCCCGTATGAAATGATGAAGAATGTCAATGTGTTTAGTTTTACTATGTTTAACAGGATTGTTAGTTACTGAGATTGCAGTAGTGTTATCAATGCAAATAGGAGTTTGAGTGAAATTCAGACCATAATCGTGCATTTGTTGTTGTATCCATAAAACCTGGGAGCAGCAGTTAGATGCTGCCATGTATTCTGCTTCGCAGGTGGATATGGCTACAGAGGTCTGCTTTCTGCACTGCCACGACACCAATCTTCTTCTGAAAAACTGACATCCATCGGTTGTTGACTTCCTATTCTGATTGCATCCTCCATAGTTAGAGTCGGTGTATGCTACCAGATCCAGTTCTCCTCCTTTCGAGTACCAGAGTCCCAACTTAGGCTTTCCTTTAAGATACCGCATGATCCTTTTCACTCCCTTCATGTGTGATTCCTTCGGGTTTGCCTGAAAACGAGCACAAAGACAAACTGCAAACATAATGTCAGGTCTAGATGCAGTTAGATACATTAAAGAACCTATGATTGCCCGATACTGAGTGGGATCCACATCTTCATCACTGTCGGAATCAGCACCCAGTTTGTGGTTAACGCAGATTGGAGTGTCAAACGGGGCACTATCGTCCATCTTAAAGCGCTTAAGCACATCATGAACATACTTAGTTTGATGAATGAACATACCATCCTTCTTTTGATCTACCTGTAAAACTAAAAAAAAAGTTAATTCGCCCATGGCACTCATCTCAAACCTTTTCTTCATGACTACTTCAAACTCCTGACATATAGCAACTCGTGAGGCAGCAAAGATAATGTCGTCCACATAGACCTGGACAAGAAGAAAATCACCCCCTTTTCTTTTTACAAATAAAGTGTTGTCTATCTTCCCTCTCTCAAACCCATTCTCTAGCAAGTAATCTGACATAGCTGCATACCAGGCACGTGGTGCCTGATGTAGACCATACAATGCTCTGCTGAGTTTGTACACATGGTCAGGAAAATCTGGGTCAGGGAAACCCGGAGGTTGTTCCATGTATACCACTTCATCAACTTTTCTATTAAGAAACGCCTTTTAACATCCAGCTGAAATACTTTCATCTCTTTGTGTGCATCAAATGCCAAGAACAGTCGAATGGCCTCCAATCTTGCCATAGGAGCAAATACTTCATTGTAATCGATTCCTTCCTGTTGGTTAAACCCTTTGACTACCAATCTTGCCTTGTTGCGAATGATTACTCCCTTCTCATCTCTCTTACACTTGAATACCCATTTTGTACCGATAGCGTTCACATCTTGTGGTTTTTCAACTAACTCCCACACTTCCATCTTTTCAAACCGTGCCAGTTCTTCCTGCATGGCTTCAACCCACGAGCTATTCTTCGGTGCCATTTGATAATTCTTTGGTTCTATCTGACTGATGAAGCAGGCGTACAAGCATTCATTTATAATACCAGTGTCTTTAATGTTTGCATACACACATGTGTTTTCATCCAAACTTCTTCTAGTACGTACACCATTAGAAGGATTACCGATTACATTTTCTAAAGGATGATTCTTGTGAATTTTGGTAGTTTGTACCGGACCAACTTCCAGATCATTCTCAAGATTTGAAGAGAGTTCATCAGAGTGATGCTGAGTGTGAAATGGATTGTAGAATTCATCTTCATTCGAGACAGCTGGAGTTTCAACCGCACTTGACGAGGTTGGTTGATTTTCATTATATTGGGGACGTTGTACAATGGCCTCATCTTCGTCAAACAACATCTGTGTGGCCATATTCTCATATATGTCTGCAAAATCCAAGTAAGGCACATTAAAATATTTGAATAGCTTATCATAGTCGAAAGCCTCTGTTGGTCCCATGCTGGGCCTTGGTGATTTGTAACTAGTAATGTCAGTGTTACAGACCACCTCAACCTTGCTGTTTGATAGATTAAAGACTCTTATGTTGGGTATCCCAACAACATAACCAACTAAGATACATTCGTCAGCTTTCTCACCAAATTTAGAGTTAGTCTTTAATATCGAACATGGGGACCCGAAAGGTTCAAGACCTTTCAAATTTGGCTTTCTACCATGCATAGGCTCATCACAGGTTTTATTTAATCTTTTAACAGTTAAAACACGATTAAGGATATAGCAGGCTGTAGTAACAGCCTCAGCCCAGAACACCACAGGAAGTTAAGCATCTACCAGCATGGTCCTGGCGCCTTTAATTAGAGTTCTATTCTTCCTTTCAGCTACTCCATTTTGTTGCGGAGTATATGGGCGATGTACTGATGTTCTATCCCTTTTTGCAAACAAAACATCTCCATATGATAGTTCTTGAACTCTGTACCATTATCACTTCTGATGAACTTAACCTTTCTCTCAACAATATTTTCCACCTTGGTAATCAAGTTAATTACCAACTGAACTGATCTTTTGCCTTCAGAAAATAGACCCAAGAGTACCGCGAGTAATCATCAGCCACCACCAAACAGCATGACGTTCCTCCTAGACTTTTGACATTCACGGGACCAAAAAGATCCATGTGAAGCAAATTCAAGGTGTTGACAATTGAGTTAACCTTCTTGGAGTGATGTGGCTTCTTGTGCTGTTTTCCTTTCTTGCATGACACACATTGGTCTTCAAAGTTGAAGTTCTTCAATGGAACCCCAAGTACCAGCCCATTCTTGACAATGTAGTTCATCTTACGAAGATGAATATGACCCATTCTTCGGTGCCACAATTCTGACTCTGATTCTGTTGCTTTTGACAGAAGACACGATTCTTCTGTCACCATCTCAGTTGATCGCATGTCCATTACATATGTATTCTTTTCTCTTGGAGCCTTCATCACGATCCAGGTTTCAGATATCTTGAAACCAGGATTAAGCACGAGTGCCTCATCTTTAGTAAAATGAACAGTGTCTTCTTTATTACAGATCTGAGAGACACTCAAAAGGTTGTGCTTTAACTCTTCTATAAAATTAACTTTTTTCAACTTTATTCTCCCATTTGTCACAGTACCAATACCAGTAATTCTTCCTCCACTTTCTCCTGCAAAACTAACTCTTCCTCCTTGAACAGTCTTCCAATCACGTAACAATTTCTTGTTACCAGTCATGTGCCGGGAACAGCCACTATCAACAACCCACATATTGTTTAAAGCCCTGCTCAACTGTTCCTGCATAATTAAGGAAATAGATTAAAATCTGGGGACCCAAGACCTTCTGGTCTTGTGTTGATTAAACCTATTATCCGGCATCCAATACCTTGGTTGCCCAATGATCTTTTGAGGAGAGTTTCTATATGATCTGAAAGGAAAATTTCTAGATGACTGGCTATGAGGCCATCCAAACCTTCGTGAATTTCTAACATTAATGTAATTATAATTGTTGGTTCGGTGATTCACTAGGAAAAAATGAGACTGGTTTCTTTGAAATCTTGGATTACTCCAATGATCGAAATTTGATGTATTTGCATTCTTACCAGCATCATATTTAATATTCGATTTATTCTCAGTTTCAATTGGCCTCATATTTCTAGATTTCCTCTGTTTCAGAGGACAGTCATTGACAAAGTGTCCTATCCAGTTGCATCTAAAACAACTTCTGTTCAAACTATTTGTGTTCTTTTGAACATTTGTCTCAAAAGTTGTTGTAGATGATGAAGTTGTGTTACTATGAGTTTGCCTCACATACGGTGGAACAAACGGATTTAGGGAAGATTTCTTTTCATCAAACTTATAGTCCTCCCCTCGTTTTAGTAACACGACCTCTTCTTTTATTTCACCTTATTCAGACGATTTGTCCGAATTTGATGAGACAGAACTTGTGACATTAGAACTTGTCTGACTCGCTTTACTCTCACTAAATTTAGTGTCTTTAGTAGAGATTTTGATAGGAACTGTCTGACTAGTTTCAACACCAACGGATTGCTGATTACTAGGATTATAAGTATAATTATTATTGTACGGTGGTGGAACTTCTGTGTATCCGATTCCCCCTTTGTTATTTGGGGAACGTTGAACACTTAGAATATGATCAAGCATCACCGACGAATTTCTAAACTGTTCAATCTTCATGTTCAATTCCACCACCTTTACCTGGTAATCAGCTATCAGTTTGGTTTTTTCTTCTAAAACTTCATAGCTAAGGTCAATAACTTGTAATTTTTCAGCTAGGGTAGCCTTAAGGCTTCTAATATATTTCTCATTAGCTTTTATTTTTACCGAATTGCTATTTTCTTTAGTTTTAGAATTATGATGTTACTCTTTTAACAATTTTAACTCTTTATCCAAACTAACATACTGATCGGTTAAGACTTTTAATTGATCAGACAGTTTCTCACATTGTTCACAGTTACGTTCAGAACATACCTATGAGAGCTGATCATTTACTTCTGCCATGTATGCCTGATCCTCCACTGGTTCTCGGTTACATCTTCCAGTCTCTATGTTCACCAGATTTGCTTGCTCAATCACCTCCTCAACTTGTATATTCCAATTGTATCCACCGTTCTATTGAGATACCATGGCCTTGATTTCATTTCCACTTCCATTCTGTTGAGTAGGTCTATTTTGACTTCGTTCGACTCTCTTGTTTGTACATTCTCTAGCAAAGTGACCATTTTATTGACAGTTGTAGCAGCGAACCTTTGACTTGTCAAACCCCGGTCTTTCTCCAACGAACTTTCTACCAGATTTCTTCATAAACCTCTTCACCCTTCTCACTATCATAGCCATCTGCCACTGCAGATCCATTTCTTCCATGTCATCAGCGTCTATCTGATCATAGTTCTCATCCAAGGTTGAAGGGTCAACTATCTTTCCTTTGATGTAGTTCTCATAAGAGGCAATGAATGAGGCATATAGAGCAAATTGTTGTTCAGCTGATTTCACACTCATAGGCATTTGAGAGTAATTCTTACTAGAAGCACTGGCTGAGGAATTACCAGCTGTGGATTGAGACTTTGAGGAACTACTTCCACCTGCTACAAAACATACGTCACCATCCATATTAAGAACTACATGACCATCTTGAGAGGAATTTGGTTCTCCCCCCGAGTAGTAGGCAGTCAATTCTGTTTTCGAACTTGAGTTTGGAGAGCCTTTAGCACCATACATTCCCGGATCCTGAACCTGATCAGTAGGCGTCTCCTTTCGAACCATGTATAGTTCAAAATTACGTAACTTATTAACCACCTTCTCCAAGTCAAATTTCTCAAAGTCTTTATCTTCTCTCATCAGAACTGTATACATCTCCCATTTCGGTGGGAGAGCAACAAGAAGTTTTTCCACTATCTCCTCCTCCTTGTATTCAATGGAGTAGTTTTTCAACTCGGTCATCAGTTGATAATATCATCAAGTGATTCATTTTTTAGATACTTGAATACTGAGAATTGAGTTTTCAGCAGCTTCGTCTTAGAGGTACGAATCCCAACATTTCCTTCATAGGGATTCTCAAGTGCTTCCCACAATTCTCAAGCAGTTTTGAATTTCTTGAAAGTATGGAGAATCTCTTGAGGAAGTGCCATTGTTATGGCTGCATGTGCTTTACTTTCTGCTTCATACATTTTCTTTTCATCATCCTCCATCTTACTGTATTTCTTAATTTGTTCACGACCTTCGAACTCAGTAGTTGGTGGAATGTACCCATCTTGAATGCAGACCCACATTTTTGCATCTTGATATTTCACATATTGTTCGAACCTATCTTTCCATGCGACGAAATCCATACCTTTAAGCAGTTTTGGAGCTTTTGTTGCTGAACCAGCTTCAACTTCCATCTTTACCAGCTCTGTGATATTTATCGAAGTCATACTTGAACGAAACGAGACCAAGAATCCAAAAATAGTGTTCTGTGAACAGTGAATAGCGAAGTTATTTTAACTTTGCTATGGAACAACTTCGCAGCTACCAACTTCGCTAGATGTTAACTTCGCACACCTTCTAAGTTCGCCACTCTTATAACTTCGCTATCCTTAACTTCGCGTAAACCATATATCTTCGCTGAAAACCCTAAGTTGTCAGTCGACAACTTCGCTAGTAGCTCGGCTCAGATCTGTAACTGAGATTCTTTGATTTCGAGGGGTTTTGGGGTTACAATGAAGTGTGATTTGAAGGTTACAGTTGAGAAACAAGCAAAAGAACGCTATACCAACGTGAAGTAATTCCGAGAATCATCTATCAGAATGATTTTAACACTCGTGTGATAATCCCGAACCACACAATCATGAGCAAAACGCTCTGATACCAATTGTAGGTTCCCAGCCGGATCTACACAGGAGTATCTCGTAACACGAGGGTGTGGAATCCCCTACGTATACGATACGAGGGCTAAAACGATGAAGACGTAAAAGACAAGCAAACACCCGAGTATATAAGGGAATACTAGTTATATTGCAAAGGATAATAACCAAAGACCAAACACGTGACACAGAGAGTCACCAAAAGCCAGTCGTCCAAAGTTGTATAAAATGAGCCAAAGTTAGATATTATATAGCGTGAAAACTTCGTCTAACAGACTAGGCGAAGTTGTTCTAACTTCGCTCACCAACAAGTTCGCTAAGACACTAAACAAAACAAGTTCAAACAAGAACAATGTAACGATTACAGACACAAACAAACACGAGACAAATGAACTACTGACATCATGTACCAACACATATAAATGCTAGAATGATAGCTATTGTTGTATGAGAATTCGATAAGCGGAAGAGGAGAATCCCAATTTCCACCAAAATCAAGAACACAAGATCGAAGCATATCTTCAAGGGTTTGGATTGTACGCTCGGATTGGCCATCGGTTTAAGGGTGATAAGCGGTGCTAAGATCAAGGCGAGTGCCCAAAGCTTCTTGAAGCGATTTCCAAAATGTGAGGTTAAACGAGCGTCAAGATCGAAAATAATGGTCAACAAAATACCATGGCGGCATACAACTTGATGATCATAAATTTGAGCGAGTTGTTCGACAGAGTACTTCTCCCGGATCGGGATGAAGTGAGCCGATTTGGTTAATCAATCAACGACTACCCAAATACTATCATTTTGCTTTTGAGAGGGGGTAATTTGGTGATAAAGTCCATAGCAATGTCTTTCCGTTTCCAAACGGGGATAGAAAGTCGCTCAAGTAAACAAAAAGTTTTTGATGCTCGACTTTAACCTTTGAGCAAGTAAGACATTTTCAGACATAAAGTGCTACGTCCTTTTTCATACCCAGCCCCCAATAAATAGATCGAAGATTGAAGTACATCTTACCCGCGCTGGGATGCATAGAATATCGCGACTATGAGCTTCGTCGAGAATGAAAATACGAAGTTCATCACGATCGGAAACCCACAAACGATTGAGAAAATAGAGCAAGCCATCGGGTTTGGTTTTGAGTTGAATTTCGGCTCCACATGACATTTTGTCGTAAATATTTCCTTCATCAATAGAGGTTCATTGGGCTCGATAGATGCGGTCTTCGAGATCGGTTTGGACAATGATGCTATGAAGCAGAACGGATTTGATATTAACTTTACGACTAACATCGGCCACGATGTTCGCCTTACCGGGATGGTAGCGAATTTCGCAATGGTAATCACTAAGTAATTCGGTCCATCGATGTTGTCACATGTTGAGATCTTTTTAGTTAAAGATGTGTTGAAGAATTTTATGATCGGTGAATACAACACATTTCGTGCCATATGATAATGTCTCCAGATTTTGAGAGCGAAAACGACGGCACCAATTTCTAGATCATGAGTCGTGTAATACTTTTCATTAACCTTAACTTGTCTCGAGGCATTTGCGATAACTTGACGTCGTTGCATGAGAACGCAACCGAGACCTTGGTTGGATGCATCTCAAAATACCATAAAATCGTCGTTTACATCGGGAAGGGTTAAAACGGGAGCATTGCAAGGCATATGCATTAGAGTTTGGAAAGCTTCTTATTGTTTCGATCCCCATTCATAGGTTCTTCCTTTATAAGTTAGAGCGGTGAGGGGTAACGCGATTTTGGAGAAGTTTAGAATTAATCACCAATAATACACGGCCAAAAGATCGGACTTCCGTGGGTGTGTATGGAGTTTTTCAATCCTTTACGGCCTTAATTTTGGCGGGATGTGACATTCGTGACAAAACGAGGTATACTATATTCACTACGTAACAAGTAAACGATAAATCGGTTAATTCGTAGTGCTTAAACGAGTAACCGACCGAAACTAATTATGACCCGTATATATACTGAGGGGTCATATACGAGTTGTAGATATATTGTAGAGGTTAACATATTGATATTTAGGCCCCAGTACGTTTAAAACTCTTTAAACGAAAAAGGTTTCGTTTATTGATACGCTATAAGTTTAAACACAATCGTTAACATTAAAACGAGCATTGTAGCATCCGTTAAGCCGAAAAAGATTTATAAAACACTTATATGACATGTTCTAGGCAATCCGTGAAAATATTTTGGATTTTTACAACGAGTCAGTACGTTTTTCTTATTTTACAAAAAGAAGCTGAAAAACACTCGTTTTCGCGCTGGTTTTCGCACTCGAACTAGTTTACTTGGACCAAACCCAAACTAAATTTTGGACCGACGTTTGCGTATGGCATGAATACCGAGGCACCATTGGGCCAAAAAGGAGGCCCAATGGGCCTAAAAGGTTGCGTCCGCAAGAGGGGCAGCCAACCCCCCCTTCTAATATTTTCTATATAATACAATAATGTAGATATTTTAGAGCAACTTTTTCTAGAAAATATTCACCCTTGCTGTTCTTCTTCGAAGCCCCATCAAAACCCTAAGGTAAATATTGATTTTCATTGATTTTTAACCATGATTAACATAGTTTAACCATGAAAAATTAATCCTTGATTAGTTTTAAACATGTTTAACCATCCAAAAATAATAAAAATCAAGTAAAATTATTTTTTGATGTTAAACATGTTTACAAACCAGGAACATATACTTTTTTGGTCAAAAACGCGGATTAGAACATGAATACAACGTTTTTCCGGTTTGAAAGTTCGGTTTGAACCCAAAACCGAAACCCTAATTATCAAGGCTGTTACATGGATGATTTATTCTTGGTCTGATGTTATATGATATATAGATACACTGAGTTTGCAACCCGAGACCCGGAAAGTCGTTTAAGCTAGCAAAACTCATCGAAAACCGACAAGGTAAACCCGTAACACTCGTTTAGGGGCTGTTTAGTATTAGGTTGTGACTTTCTTGTTGTTAGATTGTGAAAATTTGCATGGACATTAGGGATCATTTAAATGAGTCCCTTTTCAAATTTGGTAATTTTTCGATAAACGGAGAATATTTGGCGAATTTATTACCGTTTATTGGCGTTTATTCGGGAAAATAGGTAAACTTCATGAAAAATTATGATATTTGGTTTGGAACCCATAAATTCTATATTAAGATCACCGGTAAAGTTTGAGAACATTTTGAGATGTCTAAGTATTATTTGTGCAATTGTGTTTTAACCGAGTTTTAATAGCCGAAAAACACGCAAAAAAAGGCATTTTGGCCAAAGAGTTAGATTCTGGAGATTTTTCAGGGGCTATGTAATGATATTGAGATCACTTGGAAAAACTATCGGATTTTTCGGATATCGTTTGGTATAAACGGGCTATTTATTACTCAATTATAGCAAATGATTTTTTATTAATAGATAATTAATCATAAAATTTCTGAAAATATTTTTATAAAATTCTCAATATTTTAATTTATTTTTATAAAAATTTCCATAATTTATATATGACTACATAATTAGTTATGATTAATCAAAGATTTAAACTATATTTGTTTTAACGAAACCGGCAGTTTCGTGTTTAACGGACTGACTGGTATGTCAAAATGTCAAAAGTGGTCAAATATCATAGTTTTAGATGAATTTGATAAAACGAACTTTTTACGAGAATTCCGAACAATTCAGATGGATTGTATGCGTTTTGTATAATCAAATCCGTGTGAAAACGGAAACGAACCCTGCGAACAAACCAGATATCGAAACTTCAAAATTCTTTCATAAATTAAATCATTTTATCAATCAATATGTTTACTTAAGTTTATTTGATCATACCTAATCCCGAAATGCATAAACGATAAACTTGGCTAGGCTTGGGAAACGGTGAAACTGAGCCAAATCTGGTTTTGAACATTTCATAGTGTACAACGTCACAATCTAAGACTATGGTCATGTTCTGGGCCTAACAACTATAACCAGACTAGTTATACAGCCCAATTTGGTTTAAACACTGTACTAGTATTAACAGTACGATACCGATTATAGGATACGAGTTATAATCGAGGCATAACACTTATTGACGTATATTACCTGCTCAAACTACGATAAGGTGAGTTTCACGACCCCACTTTCTAAACTGTTTTACGAACTTTTGGGGTGGAAAGCATGTTTACATATACTTATATACTTGAAAACGTGTGGTGATGTGAATTACCTAAGTACTAACACTTGAAAGTCCCCACAAACACAAGTGATTAACTTCGTGCCAGTGACGTGTGGATAGTACTATCGGTTTGACAAACCCAACTAAAGGCGCCGATGGGGTATGCCGGATATACTTGTTTACGCAGTTGCACAGTGTCATTTATACTTATTACATTCTCCTATGTGGTGTTAGACATAGTACATACTTGGGGCAAAGTGGCTGTTAAATGCCAACGGGAGTACATGGGCAAGGATGGCCATGCAGTGCGAGCTGTCTTGGGTTCACTTGTGGCTTAGTATAATACATCATACACATACTTATATACAAACGTATTGTGAACTTTACGAACTCGTATACTGATTTTGTTCGTACTCGTGAAACTTGAAACTCACCAACTAGATGTAGTTGACCCGTTTTAACATGCTTTTCAGGTAAGCCGAAGTTGGAATGATTTGCTTACGTGCTTGGTGTTAGAAGGAAAGTTGAATAGCTGTGAATAGATGCAAATAAGTAGTAATGAATAAAAAGCCCGTGAACTGGTTATGTGATTTTCATCTAGTTTGTAAACTTAGTACCTACCAATGTAATATGATGTAAATTAGTTTGTTGAATTTCTTTATAAACAATGTGGTTGATACTGGTGTTATCTGTTACATTCCCGTATTACGCTTCCGCAACTACCTAGTCGGGGTGTGACAGAAGTTGGTATCAGAGCTATTAGTTATAAAGAATTATGATGTCCCTTAGGATACCCTAAGATAACCTTAGGCTCGATTAGTTCTGGGAATAAAATAATATTAAATAATATATACAGGCAATTCTCGTGATGAACTTGAATGGACAAGTGGGTTATTATGGTCCGGAACGTAATAACGGACTTGTTTGTACGAGGGAATCCGAGAAGAAGTCGATGAACAACCCAATAGGTAAAAACAGCAACATATGTGTATAAAATATAATAATAATAATAAATAAATATATATGTATATAAACGATTATTTGTTCTTATGTGTATAAATACCTGCATGTGTTTTATTATGATTAATATAATCGAAGGATGTTATTCTTGTTACTAACCATTGTGCAGGAACATGTCGAGGTCTATGGATCGTTCACCTATTGCGGCACCAGCATTACCTGAAGAGGAGGAGGAACCGGAGGAGGAGATGAGCGAGAGTTTTGGAGACACGGTGGTTCCCCACGAGGTACCCGCAGATCAACCCGACTTATCGGGTTCCCGTTGTGACACCTATCCCCCTAGGGAATCCCCTAGGAATGTTGTAGGACAGGGAGCTACTAGTGCTTATCATTCACCGATTAGGGCACCCAGATCCCCTACTCCATCCGTACAGCATACACCAGTACCCCCACCCACTATTAGAAACCGTCGGACCGCTCGTATTTCAGTGCGGCCACCTAAGCACACCTCTCCCCCACCTCGATCTACATACTACATGGGAGAAACATCACGTGTCCAGGTCACTGAAATACCCATTCCCATCTGGGTTCTACCCGCCCCGGTACCAGAGCCACCTCTTCTGTCTGATTCAGCATGGTTGGGTTTAGTGACTGATCAGATCTTAGAACAATCACATTCGATAAATAACCTTAACCAGCATAGACATGATATGCAAGATCATATGTGGTATATGCAGCAAGTGATAAGGAATGTGCAGAGGTCAACTGCTTACAGCCACGGGCGTCAGGATCGGGCAATGATACTGATTGGAGTATGTATGGCGGTTAATACGGCCCTAGTGGCTGCTGTTGTGTGGTTGTTGTACCATGTTATTAGGAATGGATAGGACAAGGTAGTATAGTTTCATGTATATAGTCTTTTGATATCCCATGCAGCAATTTTGTAACAACATGTTGAGCTGGCTTGGGAGTTGTTTATAGTTTAGTACTATTACAAGCACTGGCCCTTATCGGGTTAAGTCTATATGTCACGTAGTGAAAAGTTTTGATACGCATATAAAAGCGTTGGCCTATACCAGGTTAAGCCTATGCGCTAATTTTGGATGCATATGTACAGTAATGATTATAATTAATACAAATGTGTTTTCTTTGGCATAGTTGTGTGTTGTGAAATTGTAATATCGTAAAGTTGTGCTGGTTATAGTGAAACGATATTAATTATTATATAATTGATTACTTTATAGAATGGCCTCGAAGAAAGCAAACCCTTTGTCTGAGGCGGAAGTGTCCGCAATGATTGCTCGTCAACTACAAGCAGTGATACCAACAATTGTAGCACAAGTCACTGCAGGCATACGTGCTAACAATACTGTTAATCAACCTACGAGCACCACCACGGCCACTGCAAATATACCTCCGCCGGACACTAATGTAGCCCCGGGTGTTACTACCCCGGTGAATACTGATAATGTTATAAACACTAATAATACTCGCTCGACTTTTAATGTTGTTGGGAACCCTGAAACCGTTTTGAACCCAAATAATGTCACGAATCCAAACCCCATACCGGTTATCAACCCAACTGTTAATAATAACACTCAACCAAATACTGGTAATGATCGTATTAATCCCGAACCCCCACGTCAGGATTACGCTTATAAACAGTTCACATCGTGTAAACCAACTGAATTCAAAGGTATTGAGGGACCGAACGGATTAGTCAAATGGATTGAAAAGACCGAGTCCGTAATTAATATTAGTGAATGTCCACTAGACCGTATAGTCAAATTCGCTACGAGTATGTTTCTGGATCATGCTTTGATGTGGTGGAACACAATGGTCTAAATAAGGGGACAAGATGCTATAAACCGTATGTCATAGACCGAACTTAAAACCCATATGCTAGAGCATTTTTGCTCGAATAGTGAGATTCAAAGACTGGAACATGAATTGCGGAATTTGGAAATGAAAGGTGCTGACCACGTGGGTTACAAAAACCATTTTAATGAACTCTCTCGCTTAGTACCGTGGTTAGTTACTCCAGAAGCTAAACGTATTGAATGCTACATCTGGGGATTGACTCCTTCCGTGAGGAGTATAGTTAATTCAGTAGCCCATCAACATTGGAAAGTGTTGTATCTTAAGCGGGTGTTGTTACTTTTGATCTTATGAGAAGTGGTGTGATAAGAATGCCGGGGGAAACATCGAGTTTGAAACGAGCCCGTCCGAATACTCGAAATTAGGCCATGACTAGTTCGAATGTGAAACAAGAAGCTTATAAAGGGACACTACCGAAATGTGGAAAATGTAATCTTCATCATATGGGCGATTGTAAACCGGTAGTTTGTTACAAGTGTGGAAAAATTGGACATTATGCCCCCAGTTGTAGAACCCCCGCAAACAATGCAAACCGACCACAACAACCAACCCAACTACCTCGACCTTAACCAACCCGATCCCAACTCAATCAACAAACACCACCCACCATGAACCTCCGTACTTGCTACGAATGTGGTAGTACGGATCATTTTCGGAGATACTGCCCCAAGCTGAACCGGGGTGCAGTGAGAAGGCAGAACCAAGCACAAGAATCAACCTCCAACGCAGATAGGGGACGCGCGTTTGTATTAGGATCGGGTGAAGCGCATCATGATCCGAATGTGGTGACAGGTACATTCTTAGTTTCCGGTCAGTATGCTTCAGTTTTGTTTGATACGGGCGCCGATAGAAGTTTCGTATCTGTTAACTTCTTACCTTTAGAAAATATGCCGGTTAGTGAACTAACAAAACCATATACTATAGAACTCGCTAACGGTAAGTCTATACTTGTTAACCGAATAGTCCGAAACTGTTCCCTTATCCTAAACGACCACCCGTTCCTTATTGATTTACTTCCAGTGGAATTGGGAAGTTTCGATGTTATAGTCGGTATGGACTGGCTATCTAAGTATAAAGCTGAAATTGTCTGTAAGGATATAACTGTTAGGATACCTCTTCCGAATGATGAGGCTATGACTGTTCAAAGTGAGAAATCTGGTACTATATTTCCTCTCGTATCCCAACTTAAGGCTTTAAAGTATTTGCGCCAAGGTTGTACATTATACTTGGCGATCGTAAAAGTCAAAGATCCCGATGAAAAGAGAATAGAAGACATCCCAGTGGTACACGAGTATTCAGATGTATTTCCCGACGAGTTGTCTGGTTTACCACCGACCCGACAAGTTGAATTCCGTATTGACTTGATACCGGGAGCTGCACCCATTGCTAAGGCACCTTATCGACTTGCACCTTCCAAAATGCAAGAACTGTCCAACCAGTTACAAGAATTACTGGACAAGGGTTTTATCCGACCTAGTTACTCGCCGTGGGGAGCACCAGTGTTATTCGTGAAAAAGAAGGACGGAAGTTTTCGGATGTGTATTGGTTAACGGGAATTGAATAAAGTAACTATAAAGAATAGATACCCCTTACCCCGAATTGATGACTTGTTTGATCAGCTTTAGGGTGCGAAGTATTTTTCGAAAATTGATCTCAGATCGGGTTATCATCAAGTAAGAATTCAAGAAGAAGATATCCCAAAAACAGCATTTCGAACTCAGTATGGTCATTATGAATTTTTGGTTATGCCGTTTGGGTTGACAAATGCACCTGCAGTGTTTATGGATCTTATGAACCGAGTTTGCAAACCCTACCTTGACAAGTTCGTGATAGTGTTTATCGATGACATTTTGATATATTTGAGAATTAAGGAGGAACACGAACAACATTTGCGGGAAATCTTAGAATTATTGAGGCAAGAAAAGTTATACGCCAAACTGTCCAAATGTGAATTCTGGCTACAAGAAATTCAATTTTTAGGACATATTGTGAATCAACAAGGAATCCAAGTTGACCCCGGTAAAATTGAGGCCATTAAGAATTGGCAAGTACTTAAATCGCTGAAAGAAATTCGCCGATTTTTGGGATTAGCCGGGTACTACCGAAGATTTATTGAAAACTTTTCAAGTATTGCTCAACCTTTAACCCTCCTAACTCAGAAAGATCAAACGTATGAATGGGGAGAAGAACAAGAAATGGCCTTTCAAACATTAAAACAAAAGTTGTGTGAAGCTCCAATATTAAGTCTTCCAGATGGAACTGATGAATTGGTGGTCTATTGTGACGCATCTCGTAAAGGTTTAGGATGCGTACCGATGCAAAGAAAGATAGTAATAGCATATGCTTCCCGACAATTAAAAGTACATGAAAAGAATTATACGACCCACGATTTGGAATTGGGAGCAGTTATCTTTGCATTGAAGATTTGGAGACATTACTTGTATGGCACCAAATGTACCATCTATACTGATCACAAAAGCCTACAACACATATTTGATCAGAAGGAGCTGAATATGAGACAAAGAAGATGGGTAGAACTGTTAAATGATTATGATTGTGAAATTAAATACCATCCGGGTAAGGCCAATATAGTAGCTGATGCTTTAAGCCGAAAAGATAGAGATAAACCGGTGAGGGTACGAGCACTTGGAATGATTGTCCAAAGTAGCCTAATCGAACAAGTTCGTGTTGCACAAGACGAAGCCTTAAAAGCAGATCAGTTAGAGAAGGAAGAACTACATGGGAACGAAAAGAATTTTGAGAAGAAAATTGATGAAATATTCTATTATAAAAACCGGGGTGTGGATTCCTACACTTCATAAACTCCGCGAGCTTATTCTTGATGAAGCACACAAATCCAAATATTCTATTCATCCAGGTACCGATAAGATGTATAAAGATGTTAAGGAATTTTACTAGTGGCCTGGTATGAAAAAGGATGTAGCCTTGTATGTAAGTAAGTGTGTAACATGTGCAAGGGTGAAAGCGGAAAATCAAAAACCTTCGGGAATGTTACAACAACCCGAAACCCACAGTGGAAATGGGAACAAATAACCATGGATTTCGTAACACATCTACCCAAAACCTCCGGAGGACATAATGCAATTTGGGTAATTGTGGATCGATTAACCCAATCCGCACACTTTATCCCAATCCGTAACAATTACTCTACCGAAAAACTCGCCCAAATTTAAGTCGATGAAATTGTATCTCGACACGGAGTACCTCTTTCGATTATTTCCAATCGAGATAGTCACTTTACTTCACATTTCTGGCAAGCAGTACAAGAAGCTTTGGGAACCCGAATCGACCTAGGTACGGCTTACCATCCCCAAACCGATGGTCAATCCGAACGAACCATCCAAACCTTAGAAGATTTACTTCGTGCTTGTGTACTGGACTTCAAAGGGAATTGGGATCAACACCTCCCGCTCATTGAATTCTCTTACAATAATAGTTACCATAGCAGTATACGAGCAGGACCTTATGAAGCCTTATACGGGCGAAAATGTAGATCACCACTTTGTTGGACAGAGGTGGGTGATACTCAAATATCAAGATCCGATTTGATTCAAGAAACAACCGATGAAATTTATAAGATTAAACAAAAGTTGAAAGCCGCCCGGGACCGACAGAAGAGTTATGCCGATATTCGTAGAAAACCGTTATCTTTTGAAATAGGCGACAAGGTGTTTTTAAAAGTATCGCCGTGGAAAGGAGTTATAAGGTTTGGAAAGACCGGTAAATTAGCCCCGAGATACATTGGTCCTTTTGAGATTATTGCAAAAATTGGTCCCGTAGCTTACCGATTAAAACTACCCTTAGAACTGAGCATTATTCACGATGTGTTTCACGTATCGAATATAAAAAAGTGTTAGACTGAGGAAACGGAAATAGTACCACTGGAAGATGTTCAGATCAATGAAAAGCTCAACTTCGTAGAGGAACCGGTAGAAATTGAGGACGGGAAAACTAAACAGTTACGACACAAGAAAATATCTCTGGTAAAAGTTCGGTGGAATTCAAAACAAGGACCCGAATATACTTGGGAACGAAAAGACGAATTCCGAAAGAAATACCCACACCTGTTCCCTAAAAAAAAACCGATGACACATTAAATTTCGAGAACAAAATTTCTTAACGGGAGGAGAATGTGACATTCGTGACAAAACGAGGTATACTATATTCACTACGTAACAAGTAAACGATAAATCGGTTAATTCGTAGTGCTTAAACAAGTAACCGACCGAAACTAATTATGACCCGTATATATACGGAGGGGTCATATACGAGTTGTAGATATATTGTAGAGGTTAACATATTGATATTTAGGCCCTAGTACGTTTAAAACTCTTTAAACGAAAAAGGTTTCGTTTATTGATACGCTATAAGTTTAAACACAATCGTTAACATTAAAACGAGCATTGTAGCATCTGTTAAGCCGAAAAAGATTTATAAAACACTTATATGACATGTTCTAGGCAATCCGTGAAAATATTTGGATTTTTACAACGAGTCAGTATGTTTTTCTTATTTTACAAAAAGAAGCTGAAAAACACTCGTTTTCGCGCTGGTTTTCGCACTCGAACTAGTTTATTTGCGAAAAACCAAACCCGAACTAAATTTGGCACCGACATTTGCGTATGGCACGAATACCGAGGCACCATTGGGCCAAAAAGGAGGCCCAATGGGCCTAAAAGGTTGCGTCCGCAAGAGGGGCAGCCAACCCCCCCTTCTAATATTTTCTATATAATACAATAATGTAGATATTTTAGAGCAACTTTTTCCAGAAAATATTCACCCTTGCTGTTCTTCTTCGAAGCCCCATCAAAACCCTAAGGTAAATATTGATTTTTCATTGATTTATAACCATGATTAACATAGTTTAACCATGAAAAATTAATCCTTGATTAGTTTTTAACATGTTTAACCATCCAAAAATCATAAAAATCAAGTAAAATTATGTTTTGATGTTAAACATGTTTACAAACCAGGAACATATACTTTTTTGGTCGAAAACGCGGATTAGAACATGAATACAACGTTTTTCCGGTTTGAAAGTTCGGTTTGAACCCAAAACCGAAACCCTAATTATCAAGGCTGTTACATGGATGATTTATGCTTGGTTTGATGTTATATGATATGTAGATACACTGAGTTTGCAACCCGAGACCCGGAAAGTCGTTTAAGCTAGCAAAACTCATCGAAAACCGACAAGGTAACCCCGTAACACTCGTTTAGGGGCTGTTTAGTATTAGCTTGTGACATTCTTGTTGTTAGCTTGTGAAAATTTTCAGGGACATTAGGGATCATTTAAATGAGTCCCTGTTCAAATATTGTAATTTTTCGATAAACGGAGAATGTTTGGCGAATTTATTACAATTTATTGGCGTTTATTCGAGAAAAATAGGTAAACTTCATGAAAAATTATGAAATTTGGGTTGGAACCCATAAATGCTATATTAAGATCATTGGTAAAGTTTGAGAACATTTGGAGATGTCTTGTTAGTGCACGGTTTTGCGTCTTGAGTCTTTGTATTTATCGTTAATGTTTATTTGATAATTAATGTAATATTTAATGTTTATATTTAACTAGTTCGTTAAGATTAAGTCTAGTTCGCTAGTGATGTTAGCGAACTAAGACTAGTTCGTTAAGGTTAAGTCTAGTTCGCTAGGGATGTTAGCGAACTAAGACATTATAATATATTCCCTCCTGATTCGTTAGGGGATGTTAACGAATCAGGGGGTGGTTCGTTATGTTAAGTTATGTATCGAAGGGGAAGCTGGTTCGCTAGGGGATGTTAGCGAACCAGGTCGCCTTCTATATATAGTGAACAACTGTTCACTTGTAATTAAGTTTTGAGATATAAGTTTATAGAGAAAAATCTTGAGTAATTACTCTCTCTCAAGCTTCATCTTAACATTATTGATAATGTATACACATACATAACATTAAATCAAGGTTAATTATGAGCTAGATCTTTAATAGTGGTAATTGGATAATCTACAGATCTGAGATCTGTTTTATTGTTATCGACTGTTAATCCGGGATCAAACAAGTGGTATCAGAGCTCTTGGTGCTCTTTACACTTGATTTGGTGTTTTAAGTGTTATTGTTATTGTTATTATTATTAAGTTTTTCGGTTTTGTTTGATTTTGAATCAATTTGAGTTTATTTTGGTTGAATTATGTACGGATTGAATGAAATTCGTGTTGGTTAAGGTATGGATAGGTGTGGTTAAGAGGAATTGAGGTTTGAATTGAAATTGAGTGATCTGGTTTTGGTTTCGGTTTAAGTCCGAAACAGGGTGTTTGTTTTTGGTGAATTTGATTTGGTTAAAGTGTTAATCGATTACGAGGATATGTGTATCGGATTCGGAATTGGTTTACGAGAATTTTGATTGGTTATTTGTGCAATTTGGTTGAGTAACGAGGTTGTATTACGAATTTGGTATTTCTGGGTTTCTTGGTTAATCTTCATAATTTCTGGAAATTAGTTTGAAGATTTGAAGATTTGAAGATGAACTTGTTTCGTTATCTTCTTCCTGATGATTCGCTATATGTTTCTTGGTGATTCGTTATCAACAGTGTTACTTCGCTACCTTGTTCGTTAGCCAGTTCGTGTGAGTTATTGATTCGTGTTATCTAGTTCGTTAACTAGATTAACTGATTCGTGTGACACGTGTTCTTCTTGGGATTTGTGTCATAACAACCTTTGCCACGTGGCATAAGGTGTCAGAGTTTGTTACAAATGGTTGTAACAACCTGATTCGCTATAGTGTGATTCGCTAATCCACTGTAGCTGATTCGCTAAGCATTCCTTAGTGATTCGCTAAGTTTATGTTGGCGATTCGTTACTGATTATCATCTGATTCGCTAAACTAATCCTTTGTAATTCGTTTGGTCAATTCGTTAAGTTGACTTGGTCAATTCGTTTGGTCAATTCGTTAAGTTGACTTGGTCAATTCGTTAAGTTGACTTGTGATTCGTTAAACCTTCATCTCATTCGTTATCTGTTTCGCCATTTGGGTGATTCGTTAACCTTATTTGTGATTCGTTAAGTTGACTCGTTAAGTTGACTTTTGATTCGCTAAAACACTCACCTCATTCGTTAAGGTACTTCGTTACTGATCAGTTTTAACATTGTTAAGACTTGATTCGCTACACTATTCACAGTTCGTTATACCTTTTCATTGATTCATTAAACACAGTTCTTAGTTCGCTATAACTGTTCACACCCTTTAAATTTTTGAATTTCTTTTTCAAAAATGGCCGGTATGTATGCATTAGCGTCTCAAAACATGTTGATGCAACAGATGTTGCAACTTGATACCGAGATAGGTTCACATTATAAATGTCCAAGATTGATGAAGTTCAGTGACTTTGCCAAGTGGGAACCTCGGTTTCGTGCACATTTGGGATCGGTTCATCCTGACTGCTCATATTGTCTTGATGAAGTTTATGTTGCACCAATGATTGATGATGATACTATTGGATATACTCCTAAAGTTGTTTCTCAATACTCACAAGAAGAGAAGAAAGCTTTAGAAATTAAGATAAAAGCATATTCTACTTTGACTATGGCATTACCAGAAAATATCTTTCATCAAGTTGGTAGTATCAAGAGATGTGCATCTCTATTTCAACATCTGCGTATGAGAAGCATGGGAAACACTGCTGAGAGTAAGAAAGTGATGCTCAAGTTTCAGTTTTGAAACTTTAATTTATTGAAAGGAGAAACAGTTGAAGAGATGACAACAAGATTTAGTCATTTAATTGCTGAAATGGACAAGATGAAAATGGAAATTTCTGAAAGAGACAAAATTGACACTATTAAAAGTGTGCTTCCAAGTTCCTACTCAACATTTCTAATGGTTTTGAAAGAGAATGATTATTTTCTGAATGAAGACTTGACGGCACTTGAATTTCTACAAAAGATCGAAGCTAGAGAATATGATCTTAAGTGTCAAAAATCCTCCAAAGAAAATCAAGATCCAGCTTTCTATGGTGGAAGTATGCCTCTTAGTTCAACGATCTCTCCAATCACTGCTTTTCTTACTCATGCTGCAAGTGAAAAAGAATCAGCTATGTTTAATGATCCAAAAGTTTGTTTCTACTCTGCTGGTAATTCGGGTGGTTCTAGAAGTTCAACTTATACCAATCCATTTGCTACACCACCTAGTGTTAATATGAAGGAAGCTAAGCAAAACTTTGCTTTTCTGACGGCTTTTATGTCTTCATATGAAAACTTAGTGAGTAGTAAAATTGCCACAAGTGATTTAACAGATGAGGACTATGATCAGATAGATCCAGGTGATCTAGAAATCATGGATTTGAAATAGAACATGGCTATGATCGTTCGTAAAGTTAAAAGATTCATGCAGAGAACTGGAAAAGATCTTCCAGCTTTAAACAAGAAGTTGGGTTTTGACAAATTAAAAGTTTAGTGTTATAATTGTTAAGAATTTGGGCATTTCGCGAAGGAATGTGACAAACCAAGGAAAGAATACACTGGACCTCGTGGTCAAAGTCAAAATGCTTCTATACCACGAGGAAGTGATGCTGAAAAGAAACCATCTTCTTCTACAACACAAGCAATGTTAGCAGATGGAACTGATTGGTCACAACGATTATTATGCAATGATGTTCAAGCAAATTTGGCTATGTTACATAAAGATTGTCAAGATGCTACTGGTAGTGAGATGTCTTCTGATAATGATTCTGGATCTGATTCTGACGACTCTTGCGACAGGCCTTCTGAATCAATGTTTGCTTGCATGGCTAAGATCAATGATGTTAGTAATTCTATTTCTACTACTTTATTTGTTAAAGCATCATGTGTTGACTGTGAATCTAACAAATCTAAGTTAGAAGCATTGAAAAATCAAAATGATAATCTTATAAGAGAAATTTCTTCTCTTAAGGATACTTATCGACAATCTCTTGAATCTCAAAGGAAATCTCGAGAAAAGATTGAAGCATTGTCGACAAGTAACCACGATCTCAAAGCCGAGTTATCTGTGAAAATGACCATTAATGACCAAAAGTTTCAGGAAATCTTGAAACATCGTTCTAAGATAACTGAGCTTGAGAATGAGGTTCTTGAATTGAAGAACAAAATGGGAAAATTTAGGAATTCATCTTTTCTGTTGAATGAAATTATTGAAGTATCTGGAAAACAAAAAGATTCTAAAAAGGGTATTGGTTTTGTTGAAATTCCATCACATTTTCATAATGATTATAAAATTAATCCTTTTGCAAGAAAAGAAGAGGATTTGATTCAAAAACAATCTGTGGAACAAGCTAAATTGGTTAAACCTGAAATTGTCAAATCCCAAGTTGCTCCTCAAAAACCTCATGTGGAAAGTAAAAAGGTATTTGTTGAAAATGTTAACAAAGTGATTATTGAAGATGTGTTTGAACCTGAGATAATACACAAGAATAAGAACATTCCTAGTTCTAATCATATTCTTGGCGAACCTCAAGAGTTTGAGGAAGCTGTATATGGTTCATTCAAATCTCAAATGAACAAGGAAGAAACTGTGAAAACCAAACCAGTGAGGACAAATAAGTCAGTTAAACCAAAGATTTCTGACGAGGACTTAATGTGTTTCATTTATCCTCCGAGTTCTAAGTCTTCATCGGCTAGAGTTTTTAAGTTAAAGGGAATGGACACAATGTTCACTGAAAAAGACATTCCAATTAGTATCATTAAACCTGAACTAATTCAAAGTGTGTTTTACAATGAAACTTCCAAAGTTCGTGAACTTGAACGTATGTATGCTCAAGCGAAAACATCAGTTTCATCTGATCCATTGACTAAGGCAAAACAATTTTTAAAACAAGATAAGAAGATTAACTTTGTGAAGTCAACTGGAACAGATACACTAAAAAGCTTTTCGAATTGTTCTAATTTAGATTTTTATTTAATGAAGAAATCTGACTTATCTGATGAGTTTGCTAAGAGCATGACTAAAAATGTGAGTCATTATCAATCATCTGCATCATTTATTCCAATTTCTTCTAAACATCATCATGTAGACATGCGAACTTGTTTTTTATGCGGTCAACAAGGTCATGTTGTGAGGAATTGTAGTCAGCAAAACTTTCAGATTCTTCATCCTTTTATCAAGGACAAATTTAAGCCAATTCCAGTGGTCAAGGAGATCCTGAAACGACCTGTGTCGTATGCTGATGATACTCATATTTTGTTCTCTAATGTGAATCCTCGGAAGGTTTTTCATATCAATAAGACACACGGTCAAGTGAAACCAAAATTCATTCCAACTGAACCTATATGTCAAAACAAGAATTCAAACATTGTTCAAGCAGCGTACTTAAGACGAAAGTCTAAGAAGCCAGTAACTTATTCACAAGTGGCTAAACAACAATTGAAATCTGTTAAGGTTAATGTTCAAAGAGAAAACCAAAAGGTGCCCAAGACCGAGGCCTGGGCTGCCTTTTTGAACTAATCACTTTTGTTTGTGTGTAGGGTTCATCCAAGACCATTTCTGGTGAAAACTAGATCATGGATAGCGGATGTTCTCGTCATATCACAGGGAATCTCAACCTATTAACCAACGTAAGAAATATTCAAGGGGGTTATGTAGCGTTTGCTGGGAATTCTGGGGGCATGATCAGACAAGAGGGTGAAGTTTCAAATGGTCACATTACGTTTGAGAAAGTGAATTATTGCGACAAGGTTGATCATAACTTATTGAGTGTATCGCAGATTTGTGATAAAAAGTACACTACGATATTTACTGACAAAGAGTGTCTTATATTGAAACCGGGTTATGTTATTCCCGAGGACATGGTTGTCATGCGATCACCACGATCTAATGATATTTATGTCTTAAATATGAGTTCTAAGATATCAACATCGATAGAAACATGTTTTGTCTCAAAAGCAACCGAGAAAGACTTGATTCTATAGCATCGTAGAATGGGTCACATACATGTCAGAAAGATGAATTATTTAATGGCAAATGACTTAGTTGAGGGTTTCTCATTAAAGAATTTTAAGTTATCTGATCACTGCGTTGCCTGCAAAAAGGGCAAGCAGAAGAAGAAGACACATCCCTCTAAGTTATTGAATTCCGTTGATACTCCTCTGAACGACATCATATGGATTTGTTTGGTCCAGTGAATCGTGCGAGTATTTCTGGAGACTGGTATTGTCTTGTAGTGACAGATGATTATTCAAGATATTCATGGGTGTTATTTATGAGTTCAAAAGATCAAACACCAGTTTTGGTACAAAACCTTATTACTAAGATCGAATCACTGTATAAACAAAAGGTGAGGAGAATCCGAAGTGATAATGGTACTGAATTCAAAAACACTATATTGGATTTCTTATGTATTCAAAAGGGAATTCACCGAGAATATAGTGCACCTTATGTACCTCAACAAAATGGTATTGCTGAAAGGAAAAATAGAACTCTTATTGAAGCTGCACGTACAATGCTCGCTGATTCAAAGCTTCATGTTCAATTTTGGAATGAGGCAGTGAATACAGCTTATTATACGCTTAATCGAGTTCTAACAGTGAAACGACTCAAGAAAACAAGCTACGAGATCTTAAATAATAGAAAACCTAATTTAAAGTACCTGGAACCATTTGGGTGTCCGTGTACAATGTTGAAGAAGGATTCGGGTAAATTTGAAGAAAAAGCTATCGAAGGGTATTTCTTGGGATATGCATCTACAAAGAAAAGGGTTTTTAATTTCACATCTGGCTGTGTTGAAGAATGGTACCATGTGGACTGTCAAAAGTACACAACTCCTCCTCAAGGGAAAGTTCCAGACTGGATGTTTGACTACGATAGTTTATTTAATTATTTTACTCCTTCGACTGAACACATCGATGAAGATCTGGTTAGAGCATACTTTGAAGATCATTTGAACATTCTAGGATTTTCAAGTTCTAATGCAGTTGAAGTTCAACCAGATGCTCCAACTGAAGAATCTCAAGTTGTCTCTCCAGTTGCTATTGATAATGTTTCTACTTCTTCTGATGATGATCAAGCTGAAATTCAAGTTATTGATCTTGACAGTGATAATGCTTCATCTCCCGAGTTGGGTGAACATTACACTAACTTATTTGATAATGTTGTTGTTCCTGAATATCCCACTCTTCGGATTCATGGATATCATCCACAGGAAAACATCATTGGAGAACTTGATGTGGGCGTTCGTACACGTCATAAAGTTGCTTCGTCAAGTGACAATAACACATTGTGTGCTTACACTAACTTACATTCTTCGGGAATTGTGAATATTGCTAAATTCAATTGCTTTCTATCTCAAGTTAAGCCAACTACAGCTCGTAAGGCACTTGAAGATCCTTCTTGGGTAGAAGCTATGCAAGAGGAATTACAGCAATTTGCACGTTTGGGTGTTTGGGATTTTATAGACAAACCTGCTAGAGTCAAGAAAGCCATTCCGACTAAGTGGGTATTTAAGTGTAAGAAGGACGATCGAGGGGTGATTGTCAGAAACAAAGCACGTCTAGTGGTGCAGGGTTTTCATCAGCAAGAGGGTATTGATTACACAGAGGTATATGCTCCAGTTGCAAGATTAGAGTCGATTCGAATCTTCCTGGCTTATGCAGCTTATAAGAATATCAAGGTCTATCAAATGGATGTTAAAAGTGCTTTTCTCAATGGTGAATTACATGAGGAAGTGTTTGTCTAACAACCACCTGGTTTTGAAGATCCTGATTATCCAGACCGTGTTTACCGATTAAACAAGGCTCTGTATGGTCTACATCAAACCCCGAGAGCTTGGTATGGCACGCTCGCCGACCATCTGACTGATAATGGTTTCAAACGAGGAACTGTTGACTGCACTTTATTTCATAAAACTGTTGGTGATGATCTTCTTCTAGTCCAGATTTATGTTGACGATATTATTTTTGGGTCTACAAACGACACATTGTGTAAGGAGTTCGAGAAGTCCATGCAAACAAAGTTTCGAAATGAGCTCGATGGGAGAGATGAATTTCTTTTTAGGGGTGCAGGTTCACCAGTCTGATCAGGGAATCTTCATTAATCAGACAAAATATGTGAATGATGTCTTGGAACGGTTCAAGATTACTGCCGGAAAAATCCCTTCTACTTCTCTTCCAGTGGGTCACAATTTATCACCGGATGAATTGGAGGATACCGTTGATCCGACCCTTTATCGTGCTATGATTGGTTCTCTAATGTATTTAACTACTTCTCGACCCGATATAATGTTTGCTGTTTGTGTGTGTGCTAGGTACCAAGCTAGTCCCCGAGTGACTCACCTGGCAGCGGTCAAGCGTATTTTGCAATATCTACGGGGAAATCCTGACATCGGGTTATGGTACCCCGAAGATAATATTTTCGATCTTAACGCCTACTCAGACTCAGATTATGGAGGATGCAAGATCAACTTCAAATCAACGACAGCGGGATGTCAATTCTTAGGAAGCCGGCTTGTTTCCTGGCAGTGTAAGAAGCAGACAATGGTCTCCACTTCAACCGCCGAAGCTGAATATGTTGCAGTCTCGAGTTGCTGTTCCCAAGTTTTGTGGATACAACAACATCTTCGCGACTACGGTTTGAAGTTTCTTATTACTCCCATCTTGATTGATAATTCTGCTGCTATTAGTATCACCAAGAATCCCGTACAACATTCTAAAACGAAACATATCGAAATTCGATATCATTTTATACGGGATTGCTATGAAAAGAAATTAATTGATCTTGAGAAAGTGCACACAGATTTTCAAAAAGTCGATCTATTTACCAAAGCGTTTGATAAAACACGTTTTAACTTTTTGCTTGGTTTAAATGGATTGAAGACCCTTGCTGAGATCCTAAAATTAGGATAATTATCTTTAAAATGCTTTATTGATTTAGCTTAATTTTTATGTTTTTAGGTTTTAGGGGGAGAATTCTAGAAAATACAAAAAGAATGTGTTTTCGTTTGCATAGATAAAATCCAAAAACATTAAAATTAAAAAATATATATATATATTGTAATTTTCTGTTCCTTAATGTTTTTCTTTTAAATATTTAAAAAAAAAAAAACAAAAACATTTTAAAATTTTCTAAAATCCAAAAAGAATGTGATTTATGTTTTTGTACAGAAAATTTGAAAAACCAAAAAGAATGTGATTTATGTTTTCAAAAAGATTGTTTATAACAAAATTGAAAAGGACAAAAATATTGTGTTTTTGAGTGTTTGTACAGAAGAAAAAATAAAAAAAAAATAAAATAAAATAAAATACAGACGTTTTTAGATTATTTTCTCGCTGAAAATTACGTTGGTTATTTAAGTTTATGAAGCATGCTTGCATGTCTTGGTCCTATGATTCACTTGTGAATTGATGGTTAGCCATTTATTTATTAACTTAAGTTAACTGGGGCGATTAAATTTATCTTTTCTTTATTTTATGCTCCTCAAAATTTTGAGTTTTTGAAGCAAAAAGAAAACATGATAGTACATTGATTATCTTGACCCCAAATTCAGCAAAAAGTAAGCTTAAAAGACTGTGTGCTTAATTGCATTGGTGCATTGGTAGGTTTTAAAACAACCCAGTAGAGTAAAGTATGTGATATAAACATAAAGAAACGCCAAATTGAAAGGGATGTTAGTCTCTAGCAAAAGTCTCGGTGAGGATGACAGAAATGTAATAACCAGTCATACTCAAGCCTTATATTTGTTGATCACCCGAAAATCAAATAAAGCAAATAACAAGCGTTAAGATTCTAGACACTGTGAGTCTTTATGAGGCTTAACCATCTGGGTATTCATAAGCATGAATATTTCACTCGCCTTCTAGAGCAAACCCAAAGTCATTAAACTTTATCACCGCTGTACTTCGTACAATTTAAATTACTGACTTGATCAAAATCCTTTGTTAGTCATACAATTGTTCCTCCCTTGCGTGCGTCTTAATACCATTAAGAAACGGACCCCAGGGGATACAATGTATGTAAGCCGACAGATGTACTCGTGCATACTCACTCACAGTAAAGGAAACTTGATGCATGGCTCAAAATTTCTACAATTGGTATCAAAATTTTGATCAACAATATAATGGTTAAAGTCAAGTTGGGGTGATTTGGCAAAAATCAAATTAATCTTGAACCGTGATTAGAGGCTGATAGTTTCTGATATTCTATGCTTTAATTGAACTATTTAATCATATCACAAAATTACTTGAATGTGTGTTATTAGATTTATGTGGACAACAATACCAATGACCGACTTATCGCCAGTCATAATATTGCTGAAATATAAAACTGTGATGGAAGGACATTTTGGTCAATATGATTCTCTGCTCAAACTCAACAAAAAAAAAAAAAAAAAACATATACATTCTTTAAATTCTTACAAAATACCAAAAAAATATTTTCGTCTTCTTTATACAAAACACTTAAATAATTTTAAGTTATGTTTCGGAAATCTGAAACATTTTTAATGTATCTGGTTGTCGGGATAAAAGGTTTTCTCGATAATTTGATTTATTTATTTATTTAATTCTTTAATTAATTCATAAATTTATTCATTTAATTATTTAATTAAAAATTAAATAAAGAGTTTATTTCGCTAAAATCCAATTCGTTAGTTATGGATAATGAACTAGGTGATTCTTTAGCGAACTAGCTTCTGGTTCGCTAACCTAATTCGCTTCCGCACTCCGTAACGAATCATCCCTTCGTTATGCATATTTAACGAATCATGACACGAATCATGTCTTGATTCGCTACCTTTAATTTAACGAATCAAGTAGCGATTCGCCAACATAAGTTAACGAATTGAGTTAGCGAATGGGCTAATTCGTTAACTTTAAATTACACGAATCGTCTGATTCGTACAAGTTGTACCTAGGGTTATGTGCACTGTTATATAAGACAAGAAAACGAACAGTCTTCCACTGTTCGCCTTCTTTCTTCATTTTTAAGAAACCTGTTCAAATTCTCTCTGAAATTTCGACTTTCTTGATTGAAGATTTCAAGGACATATTTGAGTTTCTAAGGTATAGCTGATTATGGCGATATCATTTTCGTCAAAAATGGCTATGTGTTGATAGTTAAATTATGAAATTTTAGGAGTTTAAGGGTTTCTGATATTTTAAAACCCATTTGTGTATAATTTATGTTAATTCATATATGTTTTTGATGTCATTATGATCGGAATCATATTCCCATACCCTTAGTGGGCGGCTTCAATCATGAATTGATTGTTGTTTGCCGGGTTAATTATTGTTTTGTGACATTGGTGTTTAATGTGGGTTCGTCTAACCTATGTACTTAGAGATTTTGAGTCTTAATCTCATTCAACTTCGATTACGACTGTAATTCCGAGTACAACGAGCTCATTAACGTGATGATTCGACGATAGTTATGGCCTAATTGTTCTTGTGTTCATTTTGTTGACTATCCGTGTTCATCCTAATTTTGACCATTGACTGTGTGAAGTCAAAGAAAAAGTCTTATTTATGACCATTCGTTAGTCTTAGCGAATTGGAACTGTTTCGTGTCCAATTCGTTAAGATTTTACACGAACTAGCTTAGCGAATAAGATGTTACACGAATCAGATTTGGATTCGTTTTAAATATAACGAACTGGAATTTAGTTCGTTAAAATTAAATAGTGATTCGCTAGTTTTAGTTCGTTAACGTATTTACTTGATAGCGAATCTCCTGATTCGTTATCTTAGTATAACGAATCAGTGTGATTCCTAACGAATGACATTAAAAAAAAAATCAATTTCAATATTCATTTATTTTAATTTATAGGATTTAAATAGTCTAAAATACGTAAATAGCTTAATTACACATATTTTTGATTATATATTCTGATATCTATTCTCATATTCGGTTTTATTTATACGGTAAAACATGGCTGATCAAGAATAACAAAATCAACCGCCACAGGAACAACCTCCACAAGGACAACCACAACAACAAGATCAACAAGCTGAAATGATCTTATTGCCGTTTGATAAGAAGCACAACATTTGTGCTTATGTTGATCAAGATGTGACTGATTTGAGAACGTTTGGAGCTATGTTGACTTTCTTACGCCGTTCAAAGATACTCTATGCAATTACTGCTAAACCTAAAGTGTATCTTAGTATAATCAGGCAGTTTTGGAACACGACGGAATATGTTGAGGAAAATAATTGGGTTTGAGCTACAATTAATCAGATCCATATTACGATTGATGTTGAGGTCATTCGTCGGGTACTTCAATTTGACGATAATGATGATAACCCGAGTGAATTTGACAGGACATTGGTTAGGGGGTTTATTCACACGTTTGAATTATGGGGGTGATATTCGTAAGTCTATGTTGAACAAGAATGGGTTGTGTCCACCATACAAGTATCTGCTGCATGTTTTACTTCATTGTATGAGTGGACGTCGCGGTGGTTTTGATGAGTGTAGACTAAGTTTGCAATCGGCATTTGTTGCTCTAATCCTGAATAAGCCCTTCAACTATTCAGAACTCATCTTTGATCATCTGAAAGAGCAAGTTCAGCAAACTCTACTGTCAAAGAAGTTCTTGATGTATCCTCGCTTTTTACAGCTAATTATTCAGGATTTGATTCCGAACTTGGTGATTGATCGATCATTGGTGAACGATGTTCTTGATATGGAACATATGAAAGCTGAAATGGTGCATCGTATGTTAATCTATAGAAAAGACAAGCCATAGGATAAACGGATGATTGGTCATATAATCAATCCGGATTACGTATGTCCTCCTAATGAGCGCTGGATCCATGATGATTTGGATTCCGAGCGTGAAGGGGGAGAAGGTGGGAACAATGATGGTGGAGATGATGATGGTGACAATGATGATGGTGATGGTGGAGCTGGTGAACGAGCTCTTAATAAACAACAAGATGCAGTCGATGCTGCTCTAGCTGCCACCATGAAAGCTCAGCTAGAAAGAAAACGAAAGGGGAAAGCTGTAGCTACTGGTGAACCATCAAAGAAGCCCCGTGTGTCTGCTGGGGCTGGGGTAATTATTGGAACTTCACCACCACGTCAATCAACTACTCAAAGCTCGGCGGTGTCGCTAACTACTAGCACTCCGATGCTTACCTTGACGACGACGATGGTGTCACATGAGAGGCTCGGTCTAATCCCTCAAATGCGTTGACCGAGATACCGAGGCCTCCTGCTGTGTTGTCTACAGTATCTTCCACCACATCAATGAGACCTCCTCCTCTACCAACAACTACTCTTCCTCCACCTCCGCCTAGTGATGTCTCTTTTATGAGGATTACTCGATCTCAAGGACTTGTTCAACCATTTCATCCATCTGTATACAATTTGCCACCAGGTCGTCAATCTGAAATGCTGCTAAATCTTCTACATCTATATGAAAATCAAATGGCAGCTGACCGTCAAACTCAAGAAAGACTCATAGAGAATCAACGTCGAATGATGAGTTATATTTCTTTCTGTCAGAAGGAGACTAAGTCGTTACGTACGATTGTTGAGTCTCAGGGGGTAAAATTAAAGGAACAAGAAGAGTTGATTTTACAATTAACTTGTAAAGATGATGCCCTCAAGAAAATTAAAAATGACGATGATGATCCTGACGAATCTGATGCAGGAGGTGAGCTTAAACAATCGCATGGTTCATCCTCTGGTGCTGGTGTTAGTGGCGCTGATGATTCGACCAAGCAGATAATTATCTATCAAGATCCAACAAGTGCCAAGACAATAGAAATGATTGAGGCTAACACGGTGATATTTATGGATGGATCGGGGGTGGTTAGAAGTGTGGTGAACAGAAATGAGATAGAGGTCGGTGAGTTTATTGTTAGATCTTTGACACGGGAGCAGATTTCGATTCTGCTTGGGCTGAATGACGATCAGTTGACTGCTTTAGAGACTGAGCCCGATGTCGAAGTGATCAATGAAGAAGAAATGGAAGTTGATCCGTTATTTATGGATACGGATTTTATTTATGAGATGGAGGATGTGACAGCTGAAGAGTACCCGGACTTGTATCAACACGCAAACGTTGATCAAGGTGCTCCGGTATTTCACGAAGATGTAATTAAAGAGACTGAGGATGAACTAGAAAAGGTTGTGCAGCGAACAGTTTCTTCACTCAAAGAAGTGACTGATGATGACATAGAAAGATGGTTCAAACGTCAGAAAGTGGGTAAGATTATCAGTGCTTATCGGTATGTAGATAAAGAAAGAAAAGATACCGTTGCTGCTTGGATTGAGGCGAATCAGGTGACTACTTTCAAGACTGTTTCTAAGGTACATGGTGATATTGTCTCCTGGCTCTATGATTCAGACATTAAAGTATGTATAGTCAAGTGGGAAAAGGGTGTCCAGTATTACGAGAGGATAATGGATGTTTTAACTCTACCGCGTTGGGATGTACGTACCCTCGCGAGACGTCCATTTATCAATCGTGGGAGTCACCGAACGGCTGAGTGGTTTCATCAACACTTACTATTCAAGGTCAATCATGGCTTCAAATTCTTCAAGCCTTAGGTTCCCAGACGTAAGCGCATTGACGACACTTATCCAAGGACCGGCTGGAAGAAACTTGTCTTGAAAGTGAAGCAGCCAAAGACAATGAAAAAGGTTCCTGTGAAGACAATGCCTCAAGATATTTATCTGTCTTTCAACCGTTGGTACTATGACAATCGTACTGGCGAGGCCGTTATTGTTCGTGGTCGAGGACTGCAGACCGAGCTCATCAAGATAATCGACCCGATGTGGTTGGTTAATTTATCAGAGACAGACAACGACGTGCTATATAGGAAGCAGATTTTGTTTGAACGCCAAGAAGATTACGACCTGGCTATGCAATTCCAACGAGTCGTTCGTGTGTGTCACGGACATGGAATTCATAGTTGCAGAGACTGGCAGTCCAAGCGCTTCAAATAAGTTAAAGACAAAGAGCTCAAGACGAGGGGGTGTCTGTTAGTGCACGGTTTTGCGTCTGGAGTCTTTTTATTTATCGTTAATGTTTATTTGATAATTAATGTAATATTTAATGTTTATATCTAACTAGTTCGTTAAGATTAAGTCTAGTTCGCTAGGGATGTTAGCGAACTAAGACTAGTTCGTTAAGGTTAAGTCTAGTTCGCTAGAGATGTTAGCGAACTAAGACATTATAATACATTCCCTCCTGATTTGTTAGGGGATGTTAACGAATCAGGGGGTGGTTCGTTATGTTAAGTTATGTATCGAAGGGGAAGCTGGTTCGCTAGGGGATGTTAGCGAACCAGGTCGCCTTCTATATATAGTGAACAACTGTTCACTTGTAATTAAGTTTTGAGATATAAGTTTATAGAGAAAAATCTTGAGTAATTACTCTCTCTCAAGCTTCATCTTAACATTACTGATAATGTATACACATACATAACATTAAATCAAGGTTAATTATGAGCTAGATCTTTAATAGTGGTAATTGGATAATCTACAGATCTGAGATCTGTTTTATTGTTATCGACTGTTAATCCGGGATCAAACATGTCTAAGTATTATTTGTGCAATTGTGTTTTAACCGAGTTTTAATAGCCAAAAAACGCGCAAAAAAAGGCATTTTGGCCAAAGAGTTAGATTCTAGAGATTTTTCAGGGGCTATGTAATGATATTGAGATCACATGGAAAAATTATCGGATTTTTCGGATATCGTTTGGTATAAACGGGCTATTTATTACTCCATTATAGCACATTAAATGAATTTTTATTAATAGATAATTAATCATAAAATTTCTGAAAATATTTTAATAAAATTCTCCATATTTTAATTTATTTTTATAAAAATTTCCATAATTTATATATGAGTACATAATTATTTATGATTAATCAAAGATTTAAACTATATTTGTTTTAACGAAACCGGCAGTTTCGTGTTTAACGGACTGACTGGTATGTCAAAATGTCAAAAGTGGTCAAATATCATAGTTTTAGATGATTTTGATAAAAACGAACTTTTTACGAGAATTCCGAACAATTCGGATGGATTGTACGCGTTTTGTATAATCAAATCCGTGTGAAAACGGAAACGAACCCTGCGATCAAACCAGATATCAAAACTTCAAAATTCTTTCATAAATTAAATCATTTTATCAATCAATATGTTTACTTAAGTTTATGTGATCATACCTAATCCCGAAACGCATAAACGATAAACTTGGCTAGGCCTGGGAAACGGTGAAACTAAGCCAAATCTGGTTTTGAACATTTCATAGTGTACAACGTCACAATCTAAGACTATGGTCATGTTCTGGGCCTAACAGTTATAACCAGACTAGTTATACAGCCCAATTTGGTTTAAACACTGTACTAGTATTAACAGTACGATACCGATTATAGGATACGAGTTATAATCGAGGCATAACACTTATTGACGTATATTACCTGCTCAAACTACGATAAGGTGAGTTTCACGACCCCACTTTCTAAACTGTTTTACGAACTTTTGGGGTGGAAATCATGTTTACATATACTTATATACTTGAAAACGTGTGGTGATGTGAATTACCTAAGTACTAACACTTGAAAGTCCCCACAAACACAAGTGATTAACTTCGTGCCAGTGACGTGTGGATAGTACTATCGGTTTGACAAACCCAACTTAAGGTGCCGATGGGGTATGCCGGATATACTTGTTTACGCAGTTGCACATTGTCATTTATACTTATTACATTCTCCTATGTGGTGTTAGACATAGTACATACTTGGGGCAAAGTGGCTGTTAAATGCCAACGGGAGTACATGGGCAAGGGTGACCATGCAGTGCGAGCTGTCTTGGGTTCACTTGTGGCTTAGTATAATACATCATACACATACTTATATACAAACGTATTGTGAACTTTACGAACTCGTATACTGATTTTGTTCGTACTCGTGAAACTTGAAACTCACCAACTAGATGTAGTTGACCCGTTTTAACATGCTTTTCAGGTAAGCCGAAGTTGGAATGATTTGCTTACATTCTTGGTGTTAGAGGGAAAGTTGAATAGCTGTGAATAGATGCAAATACGTAGTAATGAATAAGAAGCCCGTGAACTGGTTATGTGATTTTCATCTAGTTTGTAAACTTAGTACCTACCAATGTAATATGATGTAAATTAGTTTGTTGAATTTCTTTATAAACAATGTGGTTGATACTAGTGTTATCTGTTACATTCCTGTATTACACTTCCGCAACTACCTAGTCAGGGTGTGACACGGGATCAACATGAATACCTTTTATCGTTGACGATGTGTCCCAAAAATTTAACTTCTTTTAACCAAAATTCGCATTTTGAGAACATGGCATAAAGTTGTTCTTTTCTTAGGAGATCAAGAATGGAACGTAAATGATACTCATGTTCGGCTTTGGTCTTGGAGAAGATGAGGATGTCATCGATATAAACAATTACGAATTTGTCTAAGAATGATTTGCAAACGCGGTTCATGAGGTCCATTAATACCGCGGGTGTTATGGTTGATCAAAAAGGCATAACCAATAGTTCATAATGTCCATACCGAGTAAGAAAAGCGGTCTTTGGAATGTCGTCTTCATGAACACGCAATTGATGATAACTCGATCGAAAATCGATTTTGGAAAAACAAGTTGCGCCTTGGATTTGATTGAAGAGGTCGTCTATTCGGGGCAAAGGGTAATGATTCTTGATGGTGAGTTTATTGAGTTCACGATAATCGATACACATGCGAAACGAGCTATCTTTCTTTTTCATGAAGAGAGTGGGACTTCCCCAAGGGGAAGAGCTTGAACGGATAAAGCCCTTATTGGAGAGTTCTTGAAGTTGGTTCGATAACTCTTGAAATTCTGAAGGAGCAAAACGATAAGGAGGCTTGGCTAAAGGATTCGCTCCGGGCACAAGGTCGATTCGAAATTCAATCGGACGAATGGGCGGGAGACCATAGACGTCTTCAGGAAAAACGCCAGGAAATTTACAAACAACGGGGATGTCTTGAATTTTATTTTCTTCGGGGTCTTTCACCACCGCTTGGGTTAGGAATGGAACGTACTTTTGGCGTAAGTACTTACGAGATCGAGAGCATGACATGAGGTTGAGTTTCTTGGGAATCATTTTAGCAATGGCTTTAAGGGTTTTGCCATTTACGAGCGGAATTAGAATACATTTATCATAACAAACGACTTCGGCACGATGCAAAGCATACCAATCCATACCTACTATGATGTCGAAGCTTCTCATTTGCATCGGGATGGGTTCAATGGATAATTTACGCTTTCAAAGAGTGAGAATGCAATTTCGAATGACCGAATTGATGGTGATGGAGCTACCATTGGCGACTTTGACAGACTAAGGGCGAGAAAGTTTAGTGCGAGGTATGGCAAGGATAGATTCAAATTTAAAAGAAACAAAACTCCTATCATCTCCTGTATAAAATACAATTGAAGCTAAATGCTCATTTACTAAAACATACCGTTCACCACATCGTTGGCAACTTGACCTTGGTTGGCGTCCATCATAAAAGCATGCCCTTGGATGTCGTGGTTGACTTGTTGAGCTGGAGGAGGAGGAGGGAGAGCTTGCATTGCTTGCGGGTGTGGTGGAGGAGGAAGGGCTTTCATTACTTGGAGCGGTTGAGCCGGAGGAGCCAAAAGTTGCCGGATTTGAGGTTGATAGGTTTGAACTTGGTAGGCTTAGGTTTAGTAGTTGGGTGTGGGCATGATTTGAGCTTGGTTAACAAAAGCAAGTCGAGGGCAAGCATTGCGGAAATGATTTGGATATCCACAATTGAAACAAGCTCAAAGTTGAGAAGGAGTTTGAGCAAAAGGTGCGGGATGATTTCGGTTAGATGGAGCGAATCTTGGAGGAGCGAGTTGCCCACGATAGGCTTCCCGACACACGTTGCTAAGGTGACCACAGCGGTTACACTTAGTGCATTGGCGGAAAGCAGAGTAAGCGGGATAATGGCGTTGGCAAGTGTTACACAAGGGATGAGAGCCGGAATAAGGTTTTCGGTTTTGTAGTGCTTGGGATTGAGATTGAGAGTGTGATGGGTGGGATGAGTTGGAGTAGTTTATGGATTGAGATTGCGGGTCAACTTTGGTGAGGGTTGATTGTTCGGGAGTATTCTTCTCTTTGGTTTTCTTGGAGCTTTTGATGGCGAGGGTACCGTCTTTAACTTGGTTTTCGGAAAGAGAACCTACTAAGGTAATTGCATCATGGAGTGTTTGAGGTTTACTACTCATCACCGAGTCTCGGATTTGCATTGGCAAACCACCAACATACTTGTCAATCGCCCGTTCGAGGGGAGTGACCAAGTGGTTAACCAAGAGACTAAGCTTATGAAAGTGGTTGGAGTAGGCGGAGTTGTCACCACTCTCTTGCTTAAGTTCCCAAAATTCGGATTTGATTTTTTGGAGTTCATGTTTTGGGCAAAATTTTTCAACATGACTTCCTTGAGCTTGGTCCATGAGTAGGCCATAGCTACTTCCGCCCCATTGGAAAACATTTCGTCATTCCACCAAGTGTGGGCGGCTCCCTCGAACATGCTTGACGCGTACATGGTTTTCTTGGGTTCTGGGCATTCACAAAGATTAAAAACGCTTTCCATCTTTTCGAACCATTGCAACAAGGTAGTGGCACAGTTCTTGCCATGAAACTAAGATGGATAGGCACGGGTGAAATTTTTCAAGGCGAAAGGTGCGGGGTTAGGTGTGGTTTGAGTGACGATGGGTTGGGTGGCTTGAATTTGAGTTATTAGTCCGGGAATCATAGCGGCGATTTCTTTAGCAACCATAGCGGCCATCTGACGACCGGAGTTCGGCTTGCGAGTGTGGCGTCGAAGAGGAGGCGTATAATATAATAAAAGAGAAATGATATAAGTTTGGGGTAATTGATATAAGTATGAGGGAAATGCGTAAATATGGGGTTTTAATGATTGTGAGTCCTAGAGTTATGAGGATGAGGATGTTAAATAAATTCTTTTGTTAGTAAATCAAGTAAATAAATAACATGTTAAATAGTTTAAATCTTTTAAGTTTGAATTAATGTGTTAGGAATTAAAAGCAGGAAAACTTGCATAAACCACCATGACTAGTTGTCCCAACATTATTCATAAAAATCATGGTAAAGTGAGGAGTCGAACATGTGCACGAAATCACTGTGTTTTACATGTTTTGTCCTAAATATCGTAATAACATCAATAACAAGTAAACAATGAGGTAATCTGGATATTGAAAACATTAGTCCACGTACCACTGTGGCTCTTATGCTTCCAACAAAAAATATAAGGAGGCAACCGGAACGCTTGCATTCGACAACTTAAATTTGTTGACATGTATAACACGGTTTGTCGGCCTAGAAGACGAACACTACAATTCAACCATCCCAGGTAAGTAAATCACCTTCGATTCTTGAAATCTTTTTGTCAAATGATCGTTTCATAGTGTTTCTCCCCGTAATGTGGCTACAAACCCGTTATAGAGTCAAGCTTTAAGGAGATTATAAATAACGGGATCCAAATTAAGTTTGTTATCCATAAAAAAATCATAAAAATCTACTTTTTGCGGTAAGTTAAGGATACCTTGGAATACTATGACAGTTTGTGCATGTGTATATTTTTGGGATTAAATGAAATATATAAGTAAAAAAATCTATAAGTGTAATGAACAATCAAGTAGGGTAACACGTATAAGCAACACGTATAAGGACCCTAAAGCAAAACCATACTAGGCCGTTACTTCTAACCGCCAATCCTATAACCTGGCTCTGACACCAATCTGTCACACCCAGACCAAAGGCGGCGGAACATGTCGAGGTGCAACGGATAGCCCATGAACACAACACACTATTAAAGTGACAATATTTAAACAACTCATTAAATTCATTCAATCACCAAAAGTACACATCTTGTTCATACAAATAACACCAAATATAAGAATTTAATTGTTCATTCTTCTAATAACCTAAACGGTCTCAAATAAGATAGCATCTTCAAACTTCAATCTACAAATAATTAAACATGTAACAATGCATAAAATAATATTGGTCAACATGAATGTTGGTGAGCAATTTCATAGTTTTGAGTATATATAATATGAGGCAAAATCCACAAACGTATATGAGACTATAAATAAAAGCAAAAATTGCGGTATATAAATCATAAGTAAATGAGGATCCTTTCTAATGGGTAATAACCGACATACTCGGATAATGAGGCACTATTCTACTAGCACAAGGCTAAAGTAGTTAGGGGTGCGTATGATAATACTTACTGAGGCTCCACAACAACATAAAAATAAACACTCGTGCACGTAAAGCATATGAAACATATAACACACAATAGAGCAAGTATTCTAAGTATCATACACCCTAAAGTTTGTGGTTTGAAGATGAGTGTTATAGATCATTCTTGTTTTGAATAAGTATGCATGTTACCCACAAAGTATAAAAAGAAAACAAGGGATAAAATGTACTCACGTGAAATAAGTAACTTGAAGGATAGTTTGCGATAAAATGGGGAAGGGTAAGTTCAACAGGCAAGACCAAGATTAAAAAGGATCTTGAGTTAGTAGATGGTTTTGAAAGCTTTAAAGTAAAATAAACTTGAAAATTAAAATAAATAATTAAAGTAATGGTTTTAAGTTTACTCGATATCGAGTATCGGTATTCTATTCATTAGTTCTACTTAACCTTTGTTAAGTAAATATTTGGGTAAGGTTGCAATATTGCAGGATCCTTTGTTAGATAGATACCAAAACGAGATTTTACGAGTGTTCGAATATGTCGGTTCGATTCTTGATAATTGGTCAAGCTCGAAGCCAAGATTCCAAAGTAATAAATGTTATGAGATAACTCAATGAAATCAAAAGAAACTTAACCAAGTGTGTAGTTCTATTAAGTAGAACCTCGACGTCCGTTAAGCGAGTGTTTGGTTTTGTCGGTCCAAACTTGTTATGTGATCAAGTTGGATCCGACATGACAAGTATTTTGAGAAAATTATTAAAATTAGTTTATAATATAGTTTTATAGAAAAATACGAGATTTTGTGGCCCAACACACAACTAGTGTGTCTTAAGCGAGTGAACTCGGTTTAGTTCAGTATTGGTTCGGTATTTGACTCGGAATAAGACCGAGGATGGTTACTGTTTTTGTCAAAAATCGATTAAGGATAATGTAACCAAATTTGTAAAGTGAGGTTTGGTGCTTGAATGATAAGAACGATTATGAAATGATTGTAAACAATAACACAGAGATTTGTTGCGAGGAAAAGCCCTTAATCTTGGTCGGATCGCCGGCACAAAATCCCGGGTGATAACAAATCGTCTATCACATCTTTATTAATAAAAAAGGGTGTTATAAGGTTGGGATTATGATCAGTAATACAATAATTGTTATGTGTGTGTGTCTATTGCTAGAGAGATCTCTGAGTATTGCTAATGAGCGTGTTGTGTCAAATAACTGATCATAAGCTCAATTAAATACAAAAATGAAAGCTAACAACTAGTCATATCTTTGCGCCACTCTCCCACTAGCTACGTCCAAGTCATTTGACCATGTGTTGAATGATTCCAGTAGCAAAATAATAGGTAGACTAGGTCTTCCAGCCGTTAGACCTATTAATTATAAACCTACACATGAGAAACAATCATTAGTAATAACAAATACTAAGGATCCTTGATCCTGACTTAGCTCTATAACTCTTATTAAGGATGACTGATCCAGACACATCTCAAGGATAACATATTCTCAGTACAGATTATTTGTGACCTAAAAATTGCCCCCAAAATGGCGGTTGCAAGTGGATGACAACTGGCATTTTGAAATTCAAATCTCCTACAAATATGTAAATATGATTAGACATGTTAGGACTTATGATTACGCGGTTATAATACACCTTGGGAACCGCTACTCTGCCTATATATGAGATATCTTGACCCTTCATATCCATATATCGCCGGAAATCAGGTATACTTCTTTCTATCTTTTCATTTTCTTTTTTAGAATGTCGACTGTATCTCTTTCTTCTTCTGGCCAATCGGACTCGAGCGAACTCCGACAACAAGGTCTACTTGCTAACCCTTCCTCTGAGATCTGCAAGTTTACCGATCATGAAATCGATGATCTCCGATCACTTTTTTCGGCCGGCACCATCTTTCGTTCTTTCGATTCCACTGTACGAAGCGACTGTGTATCCAAGACCTGGGTTTGCTTTCCAGCCCAACCTTTTTTAATAGGCTACAGATATCCCTTTCCAAGCTTTACCCAGAGTTTCTATACCTTGACCGGAATCAGCTGCATTCAGGCGATGCCTATGCTGTGGAGAGTACTACGCACCATCGAAAGGATCATTGATGAAGCAGGTGTTGAGTTCGGCTTGTTGGAGCTGTCATATATGTACACCTTGGCTACTCACGGCTCCAATCGTTTTGTTTTTAAATCAAAACCGTGTTAACCGACCCCCATCTCAAAGGTTACCCAGAACGGTGCATTATGGAAAAACCAATTTTTCTTTGTAAAAAAAGACTCAATTCCTGGTGGATCTGATTTACCCAAGAGGTGGATCATGAAGGGTAGGATCCCAGATCCTTAGGTTACATGGAAAGGATACTCGATTCTTCAACTAATGATTTGTTCTTTCTTTTGCGTTTGATAATTTTGCTTTGTTAGCCGAGCTTCATGGAGCCAAGGAAAGAGCGCAGTAATTTCTTGCAGTGGACCCAGATAATAAGACCTTTCAAGCTAAGTTCACAGAAGCTTTTCAAGAATCAATTTCAGAGTTGATTAGGAACATGTCAAGTAAGAATTTTTATAACAACGTTTAATATTAACTGAAAATATTTGAAGACTTATTTGTAAATCGTTCTTTGTAGGTGCTCAGAAATCTGGTAAGTCTACATCAAAATTCTCCCTTGAAGGCATTGATTATATGCTTGTGAAAAAGGAGACTCCCAAATCTACACCGATGTATGAGCCACGCTCTGTCACGACCCGAGCCGAGTCAAGAGTATCCAAGAGGAAAAAACTTTCAAAACCAGAGAGTCCTTTTGATGCTGAGAAACAACTCCTCGACATGCTTACTGCAATAAGGATCCTTGACCCTGATAGTCTTCATTTCTGAATCACTTATCCTTCTGCCTTTGTATAATTTTCTTGTACAAGCTGTAAACTCTGTCAAAAGTTATCACGAGATGATAGTCGAAGAGTATGAGGAGACCCTGTATGGGCTAAGGTCCATGGCTGCTGCAAAGGATAAGGCACTTGCTAAGATGACCAAGGAGAAGAAGCAAGCTGAGAATCACGCATCCTCAGTCGAGGCTCAATTGCAGAAAGAGATAACACGCGCCACTAATGAAGCAAAGATCTGGGCAGCCAAGTCTGTCCTCCAAGCCAGGATCAAAATTATGAATGAGACTAATGATACTGCTTTCGAAAAATCCTCATGGGAGATGTCACAGTCGAAGCAATCCTTGGTAGCAGGGTGGTGGCGAAGATGAAGCAAGTGAAAGCACAGATACTGCTGCTGGTGGTCAGGAGGCTGAAGTGATGGATGCAGGGAAGGATGCAGCTGCTGAAGAGGAGGTTGGCAAAGTGGGCAATGAAGGATAGAGAAGACAAGGTCTGAGCCCACTTTTTATTTGCTTGTTTGTGTTTATGGATAATTGATTCTGGTCTGTAATAAACAATAGCAAAGTAGGATATAGGATCCTTGATCCTAAGACAATATTAAGGGGTGACAAAGGTGGATGGATCCTCCTTTCGTGGGGATGAGTCTTTGATGCCCATATCTTTATTTTTCCTGCACTTTATGAACAATTAGTAACACCTACTTAACCCGAATGGATGGTCCATCTTTCGTATGGTGAAATCCGGGTTAAGGATTTTGGTAAGTCCAGATGACTTATTAATAGTAATAACTTAAAACTTTTGACTACTTGCGTGTTGTTTATTATTCTGAAAATATATCTGTTATAGTTTTAGTTTTATTAAAAGTTTTGAGAAAAGTTTTAAGGGTAATTTATCCTTATAAAAACAGATTAAGAATCTTGTATCCTCACATCTATAAAGTTATAAAGATTAAAACCGAATAGTTATAAACTAATAAGTAGAGATCATACCATAAGGTCTTATTAGACCTAACTTACCATAAGTGTTGACATCTCCATGATCCTTGTAATTTGACTTAGGATACCTGATGCATATTACTTATCATATTAACTAGGATTAAACCCAACAAACTGGGGACAAGCGCAAAAAAAATTAAACTGGGGACAAGCCCTTGCAACTGGGGACAATCCCGTGTATCTTGGGACAAGCCCGAAAACTGGGTACAAGACCAAAAACTAGGGACAAGCCAAAAAACTGGGGACTTGCCAAAGATTCGGATGTTAACTGGGGACTCGCCCGAACCGGGATTCAGCCCAAGCGTGGGTGACGTGAAAATGCCAAAACCTTAGGTATGGTACGTCTACCGTAATTCGTAGGATCCTTTATATAGCCGAAAGCAATGAAATTGTCAACCACTAAGCGTGTACTGGTCCCACTACCCCGAACTATATTTTGGATAACGTGCGCTACAGGAGAGAGTGTAGAAACTATAAATTGTACGAATGGTGAAAACCTTTAAACCTTGGAAGATATGACTATCGGGGGTCACACCTTAATCGTGGGCTAGGCCAAGGAAATAGCAATGTACCTTGAATGTGAGGGAGAGGTGGCCAACCTCTTAGTCATTGAACCTCTTATTGAAATTTGCATTGTTACTTAAAGCTTGGAAAAGATAACGGTTAAGAATATATTATCCTTTAGTTAGTAATATAAATCTTAAATGAATAAATGATAGGATAAAATTTTACCAACTTGAGGATCCCTGATCCTTTAAGGATTCGAGATCCTGACTAGACAAAGTACTTCTTAAGATGATGGCATTCCATGCTCTTGGTAGTCCGTCACCTTCCATGGTAAGTAGATGATACGCCCCATTTCCTGCTTCTGACTCGATCAGGTAGGGGCCTTCCCATTTAGGTTCTAGCTTTCCATCTGCGGGATTAGTTGTATCTTGGAAGGCTTCCCTTAAGACTAAATCTCCTTCTTGAAATCTTCGAATCTTGATGTTCTTGTTGTATGGCCCAGCTACCCTTTGTTAATATGTTGTCATTCTGATCTTAGCTGGGTCTCTGAGCTCAACAACAGTATCTAGATCTTGTAGGAGAATTTCCCTGTTGGCCTGAGGATCATGGATGCTTGTTTTGGTAGTGGGAACCACCATTTATGTAGGGATAACGGCTTCTAAGCCAAACACCAATGAGAAGGGTATTTGACCTGTTGCATTTTTAGGTGTTGTCCTGTTAGCCCAAAGAACGTAGGGTAGCTCCTAAGCCCACTTGCCTTTCTTGGATCTTAGTTTCTTCTTCAAGTTGTTGATGATAATCTTGTTGCTAGATTCTGCTTGACCATTGACTTGAGGATGAACTGGTGTAGAAGTGATCATCTTGATGCCCCAACTGTCACAAAAGTTAGTGGTTCTTTTCCCGATAAACTGAGAACCATTGTCACAAATAATTTATGAAGGAATACCATATCTAGTAATAATGTTTTTATTAATGAAGGATACCACCTCTTTTTCGCGGACTTGTACAAAAGATTATGCTTCTATCCACTTCGAGAAGTAATCAGTCATGGCAAGCATGAACACTTTTCCCCCTGGTACTTTAGGCAGCTTACCCACAATATCCATGCTCCATTTCATTATAGGCCATGATGAGAATATAGGATACATAGGCTCAGCTGGCTAGGGCAGAATGTTGACGTGTCTTTGACAGGAATCACACTTCTTTGAATACTCCATGGCGTCTTTTTTCATGGTTGGCCATAAGTATCCTGTTCTTAGAATCCTAGAGAATAGGGTTTGCCTCTAGTGTGATTACCACAATCACCTTCGTGAAAGTATTTGAGCACCTCTTGGATTTCAGGTTCCTCAATGCACCTCAAGTATGGTCCTGCAAGAGATTTCCTATACAGAATATCATGTAATAAGATGTATGGTGATACCTTAAGTTTGAAGGTTTTAGGATTTTCTGTAGCGAGAATCTCTCCATCTTGAAGGAACTTCTTGATCGGGAGGATCCAGGATCCTTGATTAATTGAGGATAATGGACCCCAAAGCATAATCTCTTTGTTAGTTGTTATCTCCAAAATTTCTTGTTCACCTATTGCTGGTGAGAGTATATTGATGATTGGGATTTTTGTAGCTCCCGGGACCTTCAAGGATGACGCTAGGTTTTCTAAGGCATCTACCCCAGCATTCTCTTCCTTTGGTACCTGTTTGGGCCCAAATTTTATAGTCGGATCTGTGGTCAGCTCAGGATCCTGAATATGCTCAGGATCTCGAATATGTTCAGGATTCTCGAATAAGTTTAGTATCCTAAGAATTAATGCTAATAATTAGATATTTCTCTCTTGGCGTTGATTTATAATTGCATATATTAATTGTTGATTTAGTCCATGCGAAATACATGGTTGGTGGTTGAAGAAAACGTGTCGAATGAGCTATAACCGTTAAGAGTAAAAGCCAAGTAATGGTTAACGGTCAAATATTGACTGTATGCTGAAATCTCGCACTTATAGTTAATATTAGCACGTGGGAGAACTCTATTATTATCAGGAATCATTTCTGTGTATAAGGATCCCGGATTTACTGACGGGGTTTCAGTATTCGGTATCCCTGATAATTACTAACTATTGCATTATCCTCGAATATTTGAGGTTATTTCGCAGATGGGACCACGTTTGACGAGTGACTCCCTAAAGAATCGGTCAAAGACGTGGGATGAACTATTTGGGCATGGAAATTTAACACTATGGATACGTTATCCTGGCATATGATATGGATCAGTTATCCTTAGCATGTGTTCCAGATCCTATCAGGATCAAGGATCCTCAGTACTTATTATTTACTAACGATTGTTTCATGTGTATAACATTATATTTGACAGATGTAACGGCTAAGAGACCAAGTCCAACATATAACTCCGCATTTAAAGCCATTAAACCACGTGATCAAAGCATGAAATGTTTATATTGAAGTCAATGGCGGATTTTTAGGAAAATACCTTTATTATTCATAAAGTCATGGAGTTATTATCTTTTATATATATATATTGAGGCTATGATCAACTAGAAGACACACAATTCGTTACGAATACATCAGCAATACACACACACACTTAGAAAATATTGTAACACTGATCATAATCTCCAACATTGTAACCCTTTTTGTTATTAATAAATAGACGGTGATAGTTTTCACCGTCCGGGGGTTTTTTGTGCCGTAGAACCTATAGATCAAGGGCTCGTTCCCTCGAAATCAAATCATTGTGTTCACCCTATTTTCGATCAAGCACTCTACCTCACATACGAATTTGATCAAAAATTACCTTGTTAATTTTTAACCGAAATAATTTGGCGCCCACCGTGGGGCAAACGGTGCTATGATCAATATTAACCCTCAAATTAAACCCTATATCCAACATCCACAACATGTCTTCCCAACCGAAGAATGTTTCCTCTTCTGCCGCAGCTTCAACCCCCTTTATGAGGCCTCCTATGCCTCCTCCTCCTGCTGGTGATATCCCGAAGAAACCTGACAACATTCAAAAGAAATCTGCTATTCCCGTGTTCTCAGGATCGAGGCCGTCTCCCCAGGATCCCATCATGGTTTCCAACAACAACCTTCTGTCTATGTATAGACGGTTACAGGAACAGATGGAACGCCGGAACAAGACCAACCAGATGCTCGTGAGGGAACTGGAATATATCAGGAAAGCCAAGAAGCCGGCAGAAGAATTCACACCACTAATCTGGAGATCTCTGGACTTCACTCCTCTAGGATCTTCAGGATTGGTGCATCAGAATTCGATCATGGCGTACAACCTGGATCCTCATCTTTCCAGCACTCAGGTTCTACGGTATTGCACTCATCTGGGTCACAAGGATACTTGCACACATCCTCTGCTGGGCCGTTTCAACATGCAGGATCCTTAGGATTGTTTCAACAGTCTGGATCCTCAGAATTGTTTCAATAGTCCGGATCCTCACGATTGTTCCATCAGATAGTATCCTCATGTCCTTATCAGCATGCGGTATCCTCAGGATTTCAGCAACAGTTAGGATCCTCAGGAGTACCTTCATCAGGATTTTCTAATCCTCAGCAACCATTTGTTTAGACTCAGCAGTTCGTAGGATCCACTGAGGTGCACCAGGGATACTTTATCCCGATGTAGGCTAACACTTCGACCACTCCATTTGCTACTCCAGGAAATACTATGTTTGGGAATGCAAGCTACAACACCCAGACTGTTCCTCAGAATATCAATCAGGGTAACACTTTCAATACAATTCCCTTTAGTTCTAATCAAGGATTTTTGCAGGATGCAGGCATAAGTTCAAGTTTTGCCCGGGAGTTATAGAAGCTTAAGGACATGATATCAAATGTTCCTGGTGTAATCCATCCCATAGCTGAAGTTCCCACTGATAGTCACAGAATATCCCGATTTGTGCCGTCAATTGGTAACGTACAGATCCCAAAACGGTTTCAAACCCCAAATATGAAACTGTATGATGGTTCAACGGATCCTGAGGAACACGTTGTACAGTATAGAGAGAGTATGGAGATCAACCCAATCCCTATGGTAATCAAGGAAGCATCTCTTTGCAAGGGGTTTGGGTCTACCTTGACCGGAGCAGCCATGAAATGGCTACTGAGTATTCCTCCTAACACCATCACGTCCTTTTTTCATTTAGTTAACTTCTTCAATAACCAAGTTTATTGCAGTAGAACGTTTGAGAAGATGGCAGGTGATTTTTATAGGGTTACCCAGAATCCTGGGGAATCCTTGAGAGATTTTATTACCAGGTTTAGCAAGGAGTCACTGGAGATTCCAAATCTAAACCCTACTTCGGCAGTGGAAGCTCTTAAGTTGGGGTTAGAGAAAGACTCCTCTTTCTATGATGATCTTGTTATGACTCTGTGCAGGTCGTTGGATGAAGCAAGAAACAGAGTTCTGAGGTTTATCAGGCTAGAAGATGATAAGAAAAACATTAAAAAGATCGATATCCCAAAATATGATCAGACGAACATGAAAGCCAAATCCCCGGGAAAATCATATCGATCAAAACCTTACTATAAGCCTGATAACCCCAGGATTAATGCAGTAGATGATGGAGACGATGAAGAATATCCTAAGATCTCTAAATATTGTTTTTCTGTTGATATTGGTGGATTAATGTGTGCCATGCATGATTTAGGTGAAAAAGCCAGGTGGCCAAAGAAGATGGAGACACAAGGAGCCTGGAAAGACAAATAAAAACGGTGTGCCTTCCACAAAGATTATGGGCACTTGACTGAGGATTGCATTGCACTCAGAAGGGAGATTAGTTATCTTCTCAGCTAGGGCCATTTAAAAGAGCTACTTGGTCGGAAGAAGGGAAAAGAGAAAAATCCTAAAAAAGTTCCTGAAAAGGCGACTCCTCCACCAACATATATGTAACGATTCCAATGAAACCCGGTATACCCTAACCGGTAGACAATAGTTACGTCATACTTAATGTCTGGTACATGAATTACCATAGTAATTATACGAGAATACATGGTTCACTGTATTGATTGTACGTGAATATATAATTCATCGTATTGAATATGCGATTAATCGATCGATAGTTATTGAAACCCGAACGAATCGAGGGTTCAATTATAGACGAGATATATGATATTTAGTGATGTTTACGAATTATTAAAGCTTCGGGATAAGTGAATTAAGGCACAGAAAAAGAATTTCGATTTAATGGTACGTCGGTACATTAAACGAAACCTTTAATACCAAACCAAGCAAGAGACAATCGATCAAGCCGAAAAAGATGCGAAATTATTAATAATATGATGTTTTAAGTTAACGAAAGTCATGGTTTGAGTTTTTAAAGTTCTTAAGTCGGTTTTATATAAATTTCATTTTTTAGCCGAAAAACGACCGTTTTAGTCTCGTTTTAAGCCGAATTAAACATTTAACCGAAAAACGAACTAAACCAGATTATCCAAAACATTATCCGGATTACGAGAATCCAAACATGTGGCCTAAAATGAAGAGGTGGGTCCCACCCCACCCCTCCAAGAGACCGATCGGACCACCACCCCCACAAACCCACTTCATTTTTCTTTTTTCACACAAACTCATCCAACAATCTCCAATCCTCTCAAGATCATGATCCAAAACCGAGAGTTTTTAGCAAGAAAACAAGGTAAATAAGCGAGTTAATCACGTTTCCATCTTCGTTTCTTGAGTTTATTTGCAAGAAAATGAGGTTTCAAAGATGAAAACCGATTCTTGCATGATCAAGTGATGTATACGGGTTATACAAGGGATCTTGGTCCAAGAAAGGGGTTAAACGAACCAAGAACGAATTTTTACGGTTTAAATCTTTGTTTTTGTATCATAACCGTAACCATAAAAGAAATGGCTTGATCGTGAGTGTGACTTGCTTGGTATTGTGGTATGTTGTTTGTAGGATCTGTGTTTAGTGGTAGATAAGGCGGAAAGACGAGTTTGTAGCTTGTAGTGGCGGAAAACGAAAGGTATATTCGGTTTATGTCGGTGTATGTGTTTTTGGACAGATTATTGGTCGGTTAGAGTTACATTATGAAATTTTACAGGGATGTTCTACACTTGAAAATAAGAGTTCTGTGAATTTTTGGTAATTTTTGGATAACGGATGAATATTTGGTGAATTTAATGCTCAGTTTTGGCCAAAAATGGTGAAAAATAGTTAAATATTATGAAAAATTATGGAAAATTGCAGATAAGCTTTTTATATCATGTATAAGTCACACACAAAATTTGAGGTCAGTTGGAGAAGTCTAAGTAGCCTTTTCGGTTAAACGAGTTCTAGGGTGTTCTAGCTCGGTTTTAGTAAAAAGGGCATGTAAAAGAATATTTTGGTTCTGGAAAATTTACAGGGGACTATGTGGATGGCAGGGGACATCCAGGAAAAATTTGGGATTTTTCTAAGATCGTTTGGTATTTACGACATATTTAGTGTTTAAATGGTGTTTAAAAATAAATAAATAAATTTTAAATACAGAAATTAATTCTGAAAATATTTTTATAAAATTCCCCACTGTTAAAAAGTGATTTGTGCAAAATTTCAAGATCCGAGAGTAAACGGATAAGTATTTGTGCTAATTATCAAACTTTTAAAGTTAAAACGCGTAAACCGGTGAAGTTCGCTTAAGCGAGCTGACTGGTGTATAAAAACCTTAAAAATGGACTATTTTCATATAATGGAGTTAAACAAGTAAAAATGAATCATCCGAAAATAATTCGGATGATTTGGGTATTTTTAACCGATTTAACAGTTTCCGGTACGCCAAAGACGGAAACAGGTCCCGAGGTCAATCGGGGCGTCTAAACCGAGTACTAATTTCACCACTTTAATTAAATTATCAGTCAACAACGATTTTCGGGTCGTGTGTGACCAAACTCATTTTGAAACATAAAAATTGATAACCGTGCTAGGCACGCAAAACGGGGAAAACAAGCTATTAGAAGATTTGACTGTTGAACTCTAAACGACATACAATCTGAGTCCGGAAAAGTGTTCCTGGGTTAACCTTGCCCCCAGAACGGGTACAGTGCTGGGTTAACAGTGTCCCCAGATGTACCGGTTGATACGATTAAAGTTATATTAATATTGAGTGTATAGTAATGATCGTAGGGATCATATTACAGATTGGACGGGTTAACTGATATTGATGGTTGTTACCTGCTTGCATGTGCTAAGGTGAGTTTCACGAGCCCCTTTTTTCTGAATTGTTTCAAATGTTTTCCCGGGGCGGAAGCATGTTACTACTGAAATATTTAAGTACATACTGAACGCATGGATTTGCGTGGATTTTACTGAACGCATGGATTTGCGTGGATTTATATATATTGTTTATTGTACGGGAATCGTACGGAAATGTACTAAGATGGTAATTGTCTGAGTTGTTAATATTGTAAGGTCCCGCAACAGTGTTCTGGGTTAACAGTGTCCCCAGAGGTTATTGGAAGTGTTCTGGGTTAACAGTGTCCCCAGAGATTATTGGAAGTGTTCTGGGTTAACAGTGTCCCCAGAGGTTATTAGAAGTGTTCTGGGTTAACAGTGTCCCCAGAGGTTATTGGAAGGTTTCTGGGTTAACAGAGGTTTCACTTGTGGGCTCAGCACAATTACATCGATAATATTATATTTTGATAGTGATATATCATGGTTTACAAAAATTGTGAAACTCACCAACTATTCGTAGTTGACCCGTTTTCTCACATGCTTTTCAGGTACGATTAAGATGAAGTGATTGCTTACGTGCTAAGTGCTTGATGTGTGTAAGATTTGCGTGCAGGATATTAGGATACATTATAACAAATAGAATTGTGTATCGTATTGTATGATGTGTGTATCACCTAGACGGTAATGAAATACAAGATAATGTAATTTGAAGCATATTAATGCATTCAGTTTTCTTTATAAACAATGTGGTTGATATCAGACGAGTCTGTCGCACCCCGTTTACATTTCCGCTGCGGTTGCGGGGTGTTACATATACAAAAACAATCCTGTTCATATCCAGAGGATCTGACATCTGTGGAACCTCTTATTCTGCTGCAAAAAGAAATGTTGATCAAAGAAAGTTAGAAGTGGTTGATAGACCAACAAGACATCCATTCTCACTCAAGCAAAGACCATATCCTTTGATGAAAGCAATAGAGTCAATATTCAGGATCCTCACCATGATAGTTTGGTAATAACATTATATGTGGCTAACCATTATGTGCGCAGGATCCTCATAGATGGTGGAAGCTCTGTCAACATTATTCAACTTAATGTGCTGAAAAATATGAATATTCCTGAGGATGAGATTATCCCCAGCTCCTCAGTATTGGTTGGATTCAGTGGAGAGACTAAGAAAACTATTGGGGATATCAAGTTCCCAGTATATGTTGAGGGGGTAAATAAAATGCAAAAATTTTTGTTATTGACTGTTTATCTTGTTGCAATATTATATTAGGCAGGCCCTGGATACACGACATGGAAGCAGTCCCCTCCACTTATCACCAATGTGTGAAACTCCCAAGTCTGTGGGGAGTTATTAAAATCATCAGTGATCAACAAGATGCAAAGAATTGCTACACCTCTTCTATGAAGTGTACTGCCAAATCCCAGCTGGCGTAGAAATTACAGAAGCCGGCACGAGACGTAATGGAGGCCAGGGAACAAGAAATTAAAGAAGTACTTCCTTATCCCAAGGATCCTGAAGTCAAAGTGCTGATAGGAACGAGCATTCCTGAGGATATTGAGTCAAAATTGCTCGATTTCCTCAACTCAAGACTATCAACATTTGCATGGAAACATGAAGATATGACGGGTACTTCCAAAATATTATAACACATAAACTTGGAATTGATAATTCTTTCAGGCCAATCCATCAAAAGAAAAGAAAGTTTGCACCTAAGAGAAACACAATCATTCAAGAAGAAGTAGAAAGACTCTTGAAAGCGAATATGATTAGGGAAGTTCAATATCCCCGATGGTTAGCAAATGTGGTGGTTGTACAGAAAAAGAATGGCAAATGGAGAGTTTGTGTAGATTTCACAGACTTGAATAAGGCCTACCCTAAAGACCCATTCCCTCTACCACACATAGATTCAATGGTAGACGCTACAGCAGGCCATGAAATGTTGACATTTATGGACGCATCCTCAGGATTTCAGTAAATCCAAATGGATCCCTCAGATCAAGAAGACATGGCCTTCATGACTCCCACAGGTATTTATTGTTATGTTGCTATGCCCTTTGGACTTAGAAATGCAGGTGCAACCTATCAGAGGTTAGTTAACATGGTGTTCAAAGAGCAACTGTGGGAAACTATGGAAGTCTATATTGATAATATGGTGGTGAAGTCCAAGAAAGCCGAGAATCACCTCCAATATCTCAAGATCGCATTTGATATCCTCGACAAATACAACATGAAGCTGAATACTTCAAAGTGTCATTTTGGAGTGAAGGCTGGAAAATTCTTCTATACATGGTCACCAAAAGGGAAATAGAGGCGAGTCCAGAGCAGATACAAGCTATCATGAATCTAAAATCCCCAGCATCAGTCAAGGATGTTCAAAGGCTAACTGGCAAGATAGCAGCGCTTAACAGATTCATATCCAGATCCTCAGACGAGTGTAAAGAATTTTATGATATCCTGAGGAAAAATAAGAAGTTCGAGTGGACCAGTAAGCATGAGGAAGCTTTAATGTCCTTAAAAGCATATCTTTCTTTTGCTCTTCTATTGGTAAAACCCGAGGAAGGTGAGCCTCTATCCCAATATCTAGCTGTATCAAATAATGCTATAAGTGCAGTTTTGACCAAGGATCTCGAAGGTCAACAGCATCCCATCTATTATGTAAGTAAAAGTCTCTTGGATGCTGAAACCAGGTATTCTTATCTTGAGAAATTAATTTTAGCACTTATTATGGCATCTACTAAACTTAGACACTATTTTGAAACTCACCCAATATGTGTTAAAACTAATTACCCTATTAAGTCTGTTTTGAGAAAACAATAAATGTCAGGAAGAATGGCAAAATGGGTTGTGAAGCTAAGTGCATATGATATAACATACGAACCTAGAACTGCCATCAAATCCCAGGCATTAGCATACTTTATGGCTGATTTCACAAGTGAACTCAAAGAAGAGGCGGACTTGGAAGTCCAGCAACTTAAAGAAACCAAAGATAAGTGGACTCTATACACTGATGGTGCTTCAAATATTAGAGGAACAGGTCTCGGGATCCTGCTGAAATCGTCACAGGGGGACATTATACCTCAATCCATATCCTGCGGATTTCAAGACACAAATAATGAGGCGGAATATGAAGCCTTGATAGCAGGATTACAACTAGCAATCGACATGAAAATCAGGTTTATTCAAGTATACGTTGATTCATTATTATTAACTAATCATTTTAATGGTTCATATACTGTTAGAGGAGAAAAACTAATGAAATATCTAGAGCTAGTCAAAAAAACTAGCAAAGTGTTTTGAAATGTTTGATATTCACAGGTACCTAAAGAAGAGAATGTTGAAGCAGACGCCCTAGCATATTTAGCTTCATCCTTCAAGATGCCGGAAGGTGTCAAGATTCATATCATACATATCCTGAGCCCAGCAAAAGGAGAGCAAGGTGTCAATGAAATATCAGACGATGATAAAGATATGGGAGTCAAGAATCCTGAGGATAATGAAAATTCTTGGATTATCCCGATCAGGAGATATATTCAGGATGGAGTTATCCCCAAGGATGAAAACCCTAGAGCTTTTCGCACAAAGGTAGTCCCATATACTATAATGAATGATATATTATACAGAAAATCTCTTGCAGGACCATATATTAGGTGCTTGGAGAAAGCAGAAGCTCGAGAAGTTATTCAGGATATCAATGAAGGAGACTGTGGGAATCACACTGGGGGCAGAGCACTATTCTCCAAAATCCCGAGGACAAGATACTTTTGGCCAACGATGAAGAGGGATGCTATGAATTATTCTCAGAAATGTGATGCATGCCAGAGACATAGCAACATTTTGCACCAGCCAGCTGAACCCTGTATCCTGTTATATCTCCTTGGCCTTTCATGAAGTGGGGAATGGATATTGTTGAAAAGCTACCCAGGGCTCCAGGAGGAAAAGTCTTTATGCTGGCAATGACTGATTATTTCTCGAAGTGGATTGAAGCGGAAGCCTTTGTTCAAGTCAGAGAGAAAGAGGTTATCTCATTCATCAAGCGAAATATCCTGACAAGATTTGGAATTCCAGCAGAGATAGTGTCTGACAATGGCTCACAATTCATTGGCAAGAGAACAACTAACTTCTGTGCCAGTTGGGGAACCAAGATGATCACTTCAACACCTATCCATCCTCAGGCTAATGGACAGGCTGAATCGAGCAACAAGATCATTATCAATAACCTGAAGAAAAAGTTGGGGTCTAAAAAAGGAAAGTGGGTCGAAGAACTACCTTTTGTTCTTTGGGCAGATAGGAACACTTCAACGAATGCTACTAGTCAGACTCCTTTCTCTTTGGTATTTGGAGCTGAAGCAGTTATCCCAACAGAGATGGTTATCCCTACAGCTAGAGTCAGTCATCAGAATCCCGAAGATAATACTCAAAGTCTACTTGAAAATCTAGATGCAGTAGAAGAACTCAGGGATTTAGCGAAAATCAGAATGGCATCTTATCAACAGAAGATAGCAAAGTCCTACAACAAGAATATCAGGGTTCGTAGATTTCAAGAAGGGGATTTAGTTCTCCGAAAAACTTTTCAGAATACTACAAATCCTACAGATGGAAAGCTTGCACCAAAGTGGGAAGGTCCTTACTTGGTTGACTCAGAAGCAGGAAAGGGGGCATATAGATTGTCTACTTTGGATGGCGATTTGCTACCAAGGGCTTGGAACGCTATACACCTCAAAAAATATTTTATGTAAGACTTATATCCCGAGGAAAATTTTTATATTAATCAGCTAGGGTATGTATTCGAATTTATGTTTTTATTCATCTTCAATATTATTATCCTTCTATCATGATACAGACTTAGGCATCAGAGGGGTGTTAGCAAGGCTAACACCCACCCCTCACCTAGATCTTACTGTTTTGTAGCCTGAAGATATGTGGTATCCCCACATGGAATGGAGTTTATTTGGGCCTTATCTCCAGTTAAGGTATTATTTAATGCCTTCTAAAGGTTTAAGGGGTGTTCACCTCTTCTAAGAGCCTTGTCGCCAGTTTGGGCCATGTCACTAGATAAGGTATTATTCAATGCCTTCTAAGGTTTAAGGGGTTTTCATCTCTTCTTATGATCGCCTTTAGCGCATGTTTATTCAGCCATAGTTCGAGAGGCGGGGACAGCACATGAAATATAATGACTTATTACCTCACTATCCTCAGCTATTGGTTTGAATCTAGAGTTAATGGTAGACGTACCATCCCTAAGGGCCTCGTTGCTAGTTCATTCCTAAGGTTTAAGGGGTTTTCGCCTCTTCTAAGGGCCTTGTCTCCAGCTTATTCCTAAGGTTTAAGGGATTTTCGCCTCTTCTAAGGGCCTTGTCGCTAGCTTATTCCTAAGGATTAAGGGGTTTTCGCCTCTTCTAAGGGCCTTGTCGCCAGTTTGTTTAAGCCTTATTGCCAATTTATGTAGGCCTTGTCGCCAGTTTATTTGGGCCTTGTAGCCAGAATGTCTGAATTTATTTTCAGGATTATTTTAACATTGCAGGTCTATGAGTATATCCCCAGAATCAAAGGAACATCCTGAAAAATGATCTTATTACAACGATAAAATGGTCTAGACATTATCAAGGTTAATTGCTATATGATTCTGGTATGATTTACTATTTGTGAATATTCTATATTTCATATTACTTGTCTTATTTATAAGATGAATTTTATGACTTGGTGTTAGTTTATGGAATTGAAACTTAAACTACTATTAAAGAAATTTTTCAATTGTATTCTAAGGATTTAATAACAACAACAGGGATTTCAAAGGACTGACCTATTCTCGTAATGATGTCAACTTTAGCTGGTTCTAAATCATAAAATTTTGGTGCTACATAGAAAACAGTTTATCATTGGAAAATTTAACAGTTGAATTTGGTAAAACGCAGCTGTCAAATTTTAGGGACAATTGTTAGGGCCCAAATTTTATAGTTAGATTTGTGGTCAGCTCAGGATCCTGAATATGCTCAGGATCCCGAATATGTTCAGGATTCTCGAATAAGTTTAGTATCCTAAGTATTAATGCTAATAAATAGATTTTTCTCTCTTGGCGCTGATTTATAATTGCAGATATTAATTGTTGATTTAGTCCATGCGAAATACATGGTTGGTGGTTGAAGAAAACGTGTCGAATGAGCTATAACCGTTAAGAGTAAAATCCAAGTTATTGTTAACGGTCAAATATTGACTGTATGCTGAAATCTCGCACTTATAGTTAATATTAGCACGTGGGAGAACTCTATTATTGTCAAGAATCATTTCTTTGTATAAGGATCCTGGATTTACTGATGGGGTTTCAGTATTCGGTATCCCTGATAATTACTAACTGTTGTATTATCCTCGAATATTTGAGGTTATTTCGCAGATGGGACCACGTTTGACGAGTGACTCCCTAAAGAATCAAGCAAAGACGTGGGATGAACTGTTTGGGCATGGAAATTTGACACTATGGATACGATATCCTGGAATATGATATGGATCAGTTATCCTTAGCGTGTGTTCCAGATCCTATCAGGATCAAGGATCCTCAGTACTTATTATTTTCTAACGATTGTTTCCAGTGTATAACATTATATTTGACAGATGTAACGGCGAAGAGACCAAGTCCAACATATAACTTCGTATTTAAAGCCATTAAACCACATGATCAAAGCATGAAACGTTTATATTGAAGACAATGGCGGATTTTTAGGAAAATGCCTTTATTATTCATAAAGTTATGGAGTTATTATCTTTTATGTATATATATTTAGGTTATTATCAGCTAGAGGACACATAATTCATTACGAATACATCAGCAATACACACACAAACTTAGAAAATATTGTAACACTGATCATGTTAGTGCACCTTTTTAGTTGTTCGTAGCATTATATACATATTCTAGATTGAATATTTATTGTAAATGGCCCATTCGCTAAGGTTTGTATAGCGAATGAGGTCCATTCGTTAGTGATCTAGGCTAGTTCGTTAAGTTTATAAGCCCATTCGTTATGTAATATAACGAATGGAGGCTAGTTCGTTTAGTTATTTCCATTCGTCATGTAATGTTGATGAATGTAGTCTAATTCGTTATGGAGGTATAACGAATTAGAGTTAACTTAACGAATGGAGCATGTGGCCTATAAATAAGTGGTTCCATGCTCATAATTAAGTGAGATCACACACATAGAATAAGTGAAATCCATAAGTTATTCTCTCCATAACTTATTATGTAATTTATTCATTATTTATCAATAAACCGTATTTAACGTATTTGTATTCGGATTGTTTAATCGATGTATCGACGCGGCTAGATCCTTGGAAGGTTTCAACAATTGGTATCAGAGCAGGAGCTGCGCTCGATGCTTCGATTAAGGTATGAATCTGAGTTTTTCGTGTTCTTCGTGTTCTTCGGGTTTTGGTCAGATCTGGAGTAAATTAGTGTGTTATTGGTGGATTTGATGGTGAATTCGTGTTTATTGATGGAAGATGTAGCTTCCTGTGTAATTTGGTGTTAAGTTATGGTGTATTGAGTGATTCACCATGGAAGAGTATGTTAACTTTTGATTTGGTTTATGATGATTTAGTGATTGTTAAGTTAATTAGATGATGGATTTGTGTTTATAATTGACATCTGCATGTTTCTGTGGACTTTGGTGGTTAATTATGGTGAATTGAAGGTTTCACCATGGAAGAGCATGATATGGGTTGATTTGATTGGTGTTGAATCAATTATTGTTAAGTTAAACTGATTATGGATTCGTGTTTAGTGTGAAAATCTGAGTGTTCGGGTAGATTTTCATGGTTAATTATGTTTTTATGATGAATCTGCCATGGATGAAGCTTGAAATGCAGATTCCGGCCAAATCTGAGTTTTTCCGGCCAAGTAACTGAATTTTCCGATGAAAAACGTTTTTCCGGCGAAACAGTTCAGATCCAACAACCTAGTTCGTTACTGTAGCTAATTCTTTAAGGAAGTTTAACGAATTAGGAGGCACTTCGTTATGGAATTTTAACGAATTAAGGTACTTCGTTAGTGTAATTCGTTATGTTAAAGGTCACGAATTAAGGCAATTCGTTAAGTTAATTCGTTAAGGTAAATATAACAAATTAAGGTAATTAGTAAGGTGAATACGTTAAGGTATGGGTAACGAATTAAGACTAATTCGTTATGTATAACGAAGTGTGGACATCCTAACGAATTAAAGGCCATACGTGTTACTGTTATAACGAATGAGGATTCTTATAACGAATCAGAGTTGGTAATTTATAACGAACTGATTGGTTGACGAATGGAGAGCACGAACTAAGTTAACGAATGAGGTGGATATTTATAACGAATTGAGAGGCAATTCATTAATTCGTTAAGGTGGATATTGCACCATTTTAGTTGTCCGTAGCATTCGAATAAGTTATACATAGTCTAGATTGAATATTTATTGTAAATGGCCTATTCGCTATAGTTTGTATAGCGAATGAGGTCCATTCGTTAGTGATATAGGCTAGTTCGTTAAGTTTATAAGCCCATTCGTTATGTAATATAACGAATGGAGGCTAGTTCGTTTAGTTATTACCATTCGTCATGGAATGTTGACGAATGGAGTCTAATTCGTTATGGAGGCATAACGAATTAGAGTTAACTTAACGAATGGAGCATGTGGCCTATAAATAGGTGGTTCCATGCTCATAATTAAGTGAGATCACACACATAGAATAAGTGAGATCCATAAGTTATTCTCTCCATAACTTATTATGTAATTTATTCATTATTTATCAATAAACCGTATTTAACGTATTTGTATTTGGATTGTTTAATCGATGTATCGACGCGGCTAGATCCTTGGAAGGTTTCAACAGATCATAATCTCCAACATTTTAACCCTTTTTGTTATTAATAAATAGACGATGAAAGTTTTCACCGTCCGGGGGTTTTTTGTGCTAGAGATCCTATAGATCAAGGGCTTTTTCCCTCGAAATCAAATCATTGTGTTCACCCTATTTTCGATCAAGCACTCTACCTCACATACGAATTTGATAAAAAATTACCTTGTAAATTTTTGACCGAAACAGTACCTGTATAATACTAAAAGAATTGAAGAACTTTGACAGTTCTTTCACAATGTCTAGATATTTAATTAGCTTTTCTACTGTAGCAGCATATGAGTCATTAAAGTGGTTAGCTATTAATAACGAATCTATATACACCTGAAGATACCTGATCCTCATGTGTTTAGCTAGTTTAAAACCTACGATTAAAGCTTCGTATTCCGCTTCATTATTTATGGCTTGAAACTCACAGGCCATAGACTGGGGTATTATGTCCCCATGTGGTGATATCAGTAGAATACCTAGACCTGTTCCCCTAAGGTTGGATGCCCCGTCCGTGAATAAGATCCAAGGATCCTTGGTTTCCCTAATTGTTGGACCTCCAAGTCGGCTTCCTTTTGTAAATCACTACTGAAATCAGCCACAAAGTCAGATAGTGCTTGAGACTTTATAGCAGTCCTTGGCTCGTATTAGATATCGTATGCACTCAGCTCTACAACCCACTTAGCCATCCTACCTGACATCTCTGGTTTTCTAAGAACATTATTGATAGGATAGTTAGTTTTCACAATTATAGTATGACTTTCAAAGTAATGCCTTAACTTAGTAAAAGCCATAATTAGGGCAAGAATTAATTCTCTAAATGAGAGTAACTGGCTTCAGCATCTAAAAGACTTTTATTTACATAATAAACAGGATGTTGTTCCCCTTCATGATCCTACACAAGGACAACACTTACTGCATTGCCCGATATGGCTAAGTACAAGGATAGGGGTTCCCCATCTGTTGGCTTCATTAATGATGGTGCTGAGGATAAGTAATCCTTCAAGGTTTTGAGTGTAGCCTCATGTTTCTCCATCTACTCAATTTTTTTATTCTTTCTAAGGGTATCATAAAAATCATTGCACTTCTCCGAAGACCGGGAGATGAATCTATTCAAAGCTGCAATCCTGCCAGTTAAACTTTGTAAGTCTTTTGCATTCGCGGGTGACTTCAAGTTGATGATGGCCTTTATCTGTTCTGGGCTAGCCTCTATTCCCCTCTTAGTGACCAGATAACCAAGGAACTTCCCATCTTAACACCAAAATGGCATTTAGATGGGTTGAGTTTCATGTTATATTGATCAAGGATGTTGAAGGCTGTTTCCAAATCCTTAAGATGATCTTTAGCCTTCTTGGACTTGACTACCATAGCATCTATATAAACCTCCATGGTCTTTCCAAGATGATCTTTGAACATCATGTTGACTAATCGTTGATAGGTTGCACTTGCATTTCTTACTCCAAAGGGCATGGAAATATAGCAATATTTTCCGATAGGAGTCATGAATGTTGTGTCTTCTTAATCAGATGGTTCTATCTGAACTTTTTGAAATCCAAAGGAATCATCCATAAAAGTAAGCATCGCATGTCCTGCTGTTGCATCCACCATGGCGTCAATGTGTGGTAATTAAAAAGGATCCTTGGGACATGCCTTTTTTAAATCAGTGAAATCGACACATACCCTCCACTTTCCATTCTTTTTTGAAACAATCACAACATTAGCCAACCATCGAGGATACTTAACCTCTCTGATCATGCCGGCCTTAAGAAGTTTTTCAACTTTATCTTGTATGATCGCATTCCTCTCAGGAGATAATTTTCTTCGCTTGTGGTGAATGGGTTTAATAGAATTATCAAGGCCTAGTTTATGAATAATTACCTCTTTTGATATACCTGTCAAGTTGGAGTGCTTAAAGGCAAATGTAGATTTTCGCCGCTTCAGGAAGGATACTAAATCCTCTTCAATGCCAGTAGGGATATTGGATCCTATGAAAACCTTTACGTCTGGATCCACGGGGTCCAAGGATATTTCTTTCAGATCTTGTTCTCAAGCTTCCAGCACGTTCCTAGGATGTTGATGTAGTTGCTATGCTACCGTCTACTTAACCACTGGTTTCAAGGATGAAGAGTAGTAGTTCTTATCTTCCAGTTGGTCACCATCTATTCTCACCACCACCCCCCCCCCCCCAAAAAAAGAGTTGGTAATTATGTACTTTGGTGATAAGTAGATGCTACAGCTTTCATTCCATGTAGCCATGGCCTGCCAAGAATTACGTTGCAACAAGACAAGTTATCTATAACACAAAAATTTTATAAGAGTTTACTCTCTCAATATATATATATATATATATATAGGAAGCTTGATGCCCCCCCCCCATTGTTTTCTTAGTCTCACCACTGAAACCTACGAGCACAGAGGTTCGGGGAATGATTTCTGAATCTGGAATATTCATCTTTTGGAGTACATCATATTGAATGATGTTAACTGAACTTCCTCCATCAACAAGGATTCTACGCACATAATGATTAGCAATAAAGAGAGTTACAAGCAAACCATCGTGGTGAGGATCCTGGATGCTCGTCTTATCTTCTTCGTCAAAGAAAATTTTCTTGTCATTAGTTAGGGTAGTGGATATAACAGGTCGCTCCCCATACTCCAACTTGGTCTCTTTAGCATGTCTCTTGGCCGAAGAGAAAGAGGTTCCATATATATCAGAACCACCGGAGATGAAGTTGATGACTTGTGCATCTGGTGGTGGTGGAGTTGCTTTCTGTGGAACTTCTTCAGGATCCTGGATCCTTGATTTCTTTCTTCCCAGAAGCTCTTTGAAGTGGCCCTTGCTTAGAACATAACCGATTTCCTTTCTTAGACCGATGCACTCATCGGTCAAATGGCCAAAATCTTCATGGAATGCACACCATTTGGACTTATCCTTGAAGGTTGTTGTCTTCTTGTTTTTCCTAGGCCATCTTGCTTTCTCTCCAAGATCCTTCATAGCACATATCAAGCCATGAGTATCAACAGAGAAGCAATACTCGGAAATCCTTGGATAGTCTTCATCATCATCATCCTCTTCTTCGACCGCACGGACATTTTGGTTGTTGAATTTTGAGTACGGCTCTGAATTGTTGTTCCTGAATGAGGATCCTTGTTTCTTGTCAGGTGACTCTTGTTTTGTTGGAGCTCCTAACCGTTCCTAGATCCTTTTATCATCCTCCAGTCTTATAAACCGGAGTGTCATGTTTCTTACTTCATCTAATGTCCTGCATTGGGTCATAACAAGATCATCATAAAATAGGGAGTCCTTTTGTAACCTCATCTTGAATGCCTCAACAGCCGTAGCCATGTCAAGATTCGGGAATTCTAAGGCCTCCCTTCCAAACTTTGTAACAAAACACCTTAAGGATTCACCACGAAGTTGGACAAATCTATATAAATCACTAGTTAATTTCTCGAATTTTCTATTAAAAGAAAATTGGCTATTGAATAAATTAACTAAGTGTGAAAGAGAGGTAACAAAATATGGAGGAAGACTTAGCAGCCATTTGAGTGCGGATCCTGTTAGAGTGGATCCAAAGCCTTTGCATAGGCATGCCTCTTTGAGCCTTTTAGGGATGGGATTGATCTCAATCCTCTCCTTGTACTGAGCCACATGCTCTTCTGGATCAATGGTACCATCGTACACCTTCATATTGGGGGTTTGGAAGCGTTTTGGGATTTCAGCATCACATATTGGTGGAGAAAATCTTGATAGCTTGTGGCTTCCTTCTAGAATTTCAGGAATAGGTTGAACCACTCCTGGTACACTGGATATCATATCCTTCAGCTTCTGGAGCTCCTTAGCTATAGCCTGGTTGATACCTATATCCTGCATGGAACCAAGGTTAGTATCTAAGGATATGTGATTATAGGGGTTACCTCTTTGTTGATTAAACGTCGGCACCTCAGAAGAGTAGCCAAGATAGGAAGCATCTGCTATGTTAGTTGGTCCACCAGAGGCAATAGTGTGCATAGGGATGATGTCTCCTTCATGAACCTCCGATGATCTTTGATGTTGAAGTTCCGAGGATCCTTGATTCTGCAAGAAGGATCCTTGAGGTTGGAAGTTGAAGGATCCTTGATGATACAATCCAGAGGACCCTGGCAGAAGGATGGATGATCCTTGCTGAAGGAAAGAGGTTCCTTGAGCTTGCTAACCCTTGGACCCTGGTTGAAGGATATATGCTCCTTGCTAGAGGAACGGGGATCCTTGAGTATGTTGACCCATGGACCTTGGTTAAAGGATGGACGATCTTTGCTGTTAGATCGAGGATCCTTGAGTATACTGACCCATGGACCCTGGTTGAAGGATGGATGATCCTTGCTGATAAATCGAGGAACCTTGAGTATGCTAACCCGTGGACCTTGGTTGAAGGATGAATGATCATTGCTGGAAAATGGAGGATCCTTGGACATGTTGAGCTACGGTTCCTGGAGTGGTAAAATCCAGCATCCTTGGCATCAAAGGAGTCTGATCCTCCAGTGGCCTCTTATTCTTCTTGAGATCCTCTATTTTACGTAGGATCTTCTGGTTAGTCTTGTTCTATTGCTCCATGTATGCCTTTACCTGCGAAAACATAGCAGAAACATCATTGTTAGATTTTATCACGGGGGTTGCAGAAGTAGTCTTTGAACTCTAGAAGATTGGAATTTGTGTCTTGTTTCCAGCAGCAGTGGTCCTTGGTACTCCCGTGGGTGGAGGAGGCATTGGTGGTAAGGTTCTTTTTGGGAGAGAAACTCATGAAGGCATGGTGGTTGAAGCAGAGGTTTGTTGAGAGGCCATTGATGATGGTATTGGTTGAAAAGGTTGAATATTGATAGGAAATTTTCTGGATTAAATCACCAATTGCCCCACGGTGGGTACCAAATTATTTTGGTCAAAAATCAATCAAGGATAATGTAACCAAATTTGTAAAGTGAGATTTAGTGCTTGAATGATAACGGTGAATATGTAAACGAAATATGTATGAACACAATGATTTGTTGCGAGGAAAAGTCCTTGATCTTGGTCGGATCGCCGGCACAAAAACCCCGGGTGATGGCAAATCATCTATCACCACTTTATTAATTAAAAGGGTTGTTACAAGGTTGGAGATTATGATCAGTAATACAACGAATGCTAAGTGTGTATGTGTATTGCTAGAGAGCTATCAGTACTGCTAATGTGTGCGAAGTGATAAGTATGTAACCTAGCTGATCATAAACTCGTTTATAAACAAAAAAGATAAATAACAACTAATCCTATTTTTACGCCACTCTCCCACTAGCCGTTTCCAACTCTTTGAGCACGTGCTGAATGAGTCAAGTAGCGAGTAAGTAGGTAGACTAGGTCTTCCAGCCGTTATATCTATCAAACTCAAACCAACACATAGGAAACAACTGATAATAATAACAAATACCGAGGATCCTCGATCCTGACTCAATTCTGGAGCTTTTATCCAGGATAACACATCCTCTGTAAAAATTATTTGTGACCTAACAAAGATAACAAAACTTTGTCCTAAACGGTTCGTGTCGTGAAAACCAACACGAAAAAGTTAAAAGTTGTTATTTTAAGAAAATATTAACTAAAATAAAAAATAACATACTTTTGTAACATAACTCCTAAAACTTAACTAATATATATGTAACAAGTTTTTTCAAAGATTTAAAAGTAATATTTTATACGAAAAGTCGACCGGTTCGTTTTTAAACGCAGAATCGACAAAGCCGACAAAACTGACAAAATTCACTAAAAATAATAATTAAATGTTTTTTAAAACTTTCCAGCAACTGAAACTTTAATATCTTATCATATTTATATATTTACTTTATTTATTAATTAATTTAGTTATTAACACAATAGTTAACAAAACCCGAAATATACTTACTTGCTAACTTGTTAGATAGGAAATTATTTGCATGTATGCTTGTGTGGTCATTAGACTAAGATTAACAAATAAAAAATTTTTACAAACTAAAACTCAAACCAATTTTTATTAACAAACGTGTACTAATATAGGGCACGCGATTTTTAGGATGAAAAGCCTCAACAGTGAGTTTCTCTAAAAACTTCTCGTTTTTAAATGAAATGATTTTAAAGCATATCCTTTTATCGATTTTATTGAAGTTTTTTTTAAAAAGCATTTTATTTTACAAACCATGTAAAAAGTGGGATGAGTCAACAATTGGTTAAATAAATGTTAACCGAATAAATAAAGGCACAAAAATATTGGTGGATCTATTAGGGTGACGCCCCCCACTTTCAATCGCGTTGGGTTAAAAGTGGGAATATTTTGAGTATGGTATGTTTCGAGTTATCAATTTTGATAGTCCTACACTTGTTGTATTCCTTGCTAGTCTACAACATTACGATTTGTTTAAAAGATAAAATGCTTCGTTTATATGGCAAATTCGATTATTACAAATTTTTAAAAGAACGGTAAGAAAAGAATACTATCATTGCTTATGGTAACAAGTTATGATAATAATGGTCGTTGAACCATTATATAGTGAGATTTATACGTATTTGTTTACTATGTTTCATGATAATTTGATAAAGTGTTGTTTATTATGATTTTTCATGATGAGTTGTACTGAATTTTCTTTTTCCATACTTTTATAAAAATATATATACCTATGTATGTATGTATGTATGTATGTATGTATGTATGTATGTATGTATGTATGTATGTATGTATGTATGTATGTATGTATGTATGTATGTATGTATGTATGTATGTATGGATAATTTTGGAATAAAGAGAACTCACCAACATTCGTGTTGACGTTTATTTTAATATGCTTTTCAGGTAAGTGATGGCTTCGAAGAGACATGGAAAAGAGTGGGAAGTGTGTTTGAATATAAGTGGAAACTGGGAATGTAATAAACCATGCAGGTAACACGTGTAAAACTCTGATTATGTAATAAAAGAATACTTTTTAAATAAAAGTCAACTTTTATTATTAAAATATTTTACTTTATTATGATTGGCTATCGGCATATGTCACGACCCTAATGACTTAGTTAAAATCTTTTGTTGGCTTTATTAAGGTTTTCGGGGTGTGACATAAAGGTTTTCACCCTTTTAGAATAAGGGTTTCTACACCCCGCTAGGAGCGCACGAAATCTAAGGATAATTCAAAATGGCGGGATCTGTAAATGTAACGGTTGCAAGCAATTTCGTTATTGTTGGATATACCAAAGATTCAAATAAAAATTTGGCAAGCGTGTCACTTATAAATTATGGCAATTACATGTCATACAAAGTTCACCGGGAGTCCGAAGAAAATACGGGTTTGTCCCCGTCTAAGAAAATAGCATTGTCAAGTTAAACAAGAACTTCAGCATTTACATGTCACCAACGATACCTACGATTGGGCTCCTCCCAAGGGATCTTTGTTCAATAAAATACACAAAAGTGGGTTTGTCCCCAGGAATCCTTGATCCAAAAACTTTAAAATTTCCAGGGATTATTCTCAAGGATCTTAGATCCAAAACTTTTCAGGAAAATATGGATACGTATATCCTTAAATATTCTCAAGTATTAACATGCAGGGGCAATCCTGTGGATGACTATCAAGAACACAAGGTTTTTGGCCCAAAAAAAAGGTTATAAGAGTGTAGAAACATAAAAGAAAATGGCATGGGCTTCATCCAAAAGAAAGATCCATCCACCCAAAGTCATCAGTTCATAAAGTGCAAAGAAGGAAATTGTTTTAAAACCCAACAGAGAGTATACATGAAAGAAGTTGTTTTTAAAAACCATGTAAGGCCTAACCATCGTTAACACATCAAACTAAAGGATTCAGGCTTTTGCATCACCACCCTCATCATCCTCTCCATCTGTATCCTTCACCACTTTTGTATGCTCAACATATTTACCATCCTTATCCCCCGAAGATCCTTCACCTTCGAGAGTCGCCAAGGTCTTCTCCTAAGACTTAACATCCCAAAAAGAGATATACAAACCTTTAGCAGCCCCTGCTCCATCATCTTGGCTTGTTTCTCCATACCATTATAGCAGGGGCGAAGATGATGCATTCCCTACAAAAATTTCAAGTCCAAAACATGAGGATAAGCACCCAAGGATAAGGATAAAGCATCACAAGTTATTGAACGAAAGACAACATCCAACTTTTTCAAAGTGCTATTATGGTCGAAGTTCTTAAAACAATCGAGGGTCTTCACCTTCTTTCTAGAAGACAATGTGGTTGGAACCATTGAGGCGCTCCAAGTGAAAAGCTTAGGCATCAAGGGAGGTGGGCGCTCCTCTTTGGCAATGACACCTCCAGTAGAGAAAATGTTATCAATATCATCAACACTAAAATCGAAGCGTGGTTTCTAGAATCCTATTAAAAAGGATAAGCAGGTCAAGATCCTTATTATATATATACACATATGTACTAACTTGTTATGTAGGAACTTTACATTTTGACATGGTGGAATGAGAATGTTGAGTTAAAACTTACTTCAACACTCAAGGCTTTTGGATTAAATCTTCTTTCAACGGCTTCAAGCTTATGGAGGAGATACACCTTGGTAGCGATATCCTCTCGAGGAGAAGCAAACTCATAAAGATTAATATTTCCCAAGCGGCAAAGAACAAGAAAAGTGGAAGATTGAGAAGATAAGAAACAAAAGCTATAATCATGCCTCGTTTTTCGTACCTTCTATGATTGATTCATATCACCGGCCTCACTAAAAGAATCCTGAAATATCTACAGCTTTATAAAGTGGTTTAAAACTGTAAATATTTGGGGGCGCTTGTTGTGGGAAAAATTCTAAGGATCTTCGAATTTAAAATTAGCTTGAAGATCCTTGCAGCATATTAGGATCCTGACAGATAAAAGGATACTCGCAGTGCAGGGGATCACAAACAGAAGACAGTATCCTCTGTAATTATCGTTAATAACCGTCATTATCCTTTCACCCTTTACTTAATCTTGCCAGAGGCGGACCTACGTATAAGGTGCGGGGGTCGGCCGTACCTTGTGAACCAAAAATAATAAGTGCTAATATAGTGTTAAAATCCTGGCCGACCCCTATGAAATTTTGACACCGACCCCTGTGAAATTTTGAAATCCAATGGATGATAAAGGAAAAATAGAAGAAAGAAGGTATTATGACCAGAAAATGTTATTCCGACTGATTTTTGCGACGTTTCTTCCTCTGTTTAAGTGTTGTTTGGACGATAGATTAAGAAGAATGAGACACATGAATGCCCTAATTGATATTTTAGTAACATGGGCTTCTTAAATACCTAACTAAAAAGCCTACAAGAAAAACTTTTTACTTTTAGAAAGTATTTGATGGTGGGCTGGTCACTGGTGACATATTCTATCCTTTTTTTTTCAAACTTAAAACAAATATATAAAATATTTAACCACTAGATTATTTTTCTATTATTTTGTAGTGTCTATTATAAAACCTGTTTCGTTAAAAAATTGACAAAGCAACTTTTGATCAAATTAGTGTGTGGGGTGAAGTGCTTATCGATAATAAGGTTGAACACAAAGATATGGTTACGAGGGAAAAAACCCTTGATTATGATAATCTTCGTTTCGTTCAAGAGTTTACAACTTCATCTTTAGTCGAATACCTTTGGTTAAAGATTATGAGCTTAACTTTTGGTCGAATTACCCTTGATTATTATGATCTCCGGCACAAAAAACCCCCTGACGATGAAAACTATCACCGTTGAGTTTACTAATATCGGAAACAAGTGATTACAAAGGTTGGAGCTGATAGAATATCGAAAGTTAAGTGTTACAGTGATTGCTAGTAAGCTAGATCGTGAAAATGTGTGTGACCTATTGACATTATCAGCTCAATATATAATAAGAAGATTACAACTGTTATTCCGATTATTCCGGAAACCCTAGACTACTTCTTCAACAAGCCGTTACTGCCCACGTTGTTAGTTGACGAAGTTCAAATAGCATTCCATTGTACTCCACGTTCTTATAAACATATTTAACACGTGATCTTATCTGCAAAACAGTTAGATAATATAGGACAATTGAATTAGTCGACGTACCTTCCTCAGAATAACCGCTTGAGTCAACATCCTTAAGTTAAGCTCAATTCCGAGGATAAAAATCCACACCCAAAAATTGCCCCCAATTTTTACTGCGTGACAGCTGTAAAAATTTTAAATTTCAAAAGCAATAATATCTCTGATATGTGAAATGACGTGCGCGGGAATCGAGGAGACTCTACAACCGTCCCTCTAGGTTATAATTAAAGCATTTTCCTTCTTCTACACCACAACCCTCTTCCACCGATTCACAACCAGGTTAGTTCTCATCTTTCATCCTCATAATTTCTTGAAGTTTTTCTTTCGATCCATACTGAAGATGAGGAAAAGAACCCCTCGTGCACCCAATCCTTTCTGTTTCGCAACCTCAGACGATTTCGTTGACCAAGGTCTCATTCCGGCGTCCGACGAAGATGAACGCCTTTTCAAAGATTTAGATATTAGGTTTCTGAAAGAATCGGGTTTATTACCTGCCGAAACCGTCATTAGGCCATACGATCCCAAAGGCAAGGCCGACTTTTCTTCTAAAACCTGGACCTGCTTCTTTTATTATCCCTTTTCGATTGGCCTTTCATATCCGTTTCCCCCGCTTATACAAGAGTTCTTTGACGTGACCGGATTCTCGTACTCACAAGTTATGCCAATGGTGTGGAGGGTTTTGGCAATAGTAGATCGTCTGAACAAAATTCATGGACTATCCATTGGTGTGCCTGAGATCGCCGCAACTTATAACCTTCGAACCCACGGATCCTTTCGCTATTACCTTCAATCTAAGTCCAGTCGTCTTTACATGATTCCCAAGGTGTCTGGTAGCGACCCTGATTGGAAAAAACACTTCTTTTTCGTTCATTAGGATTCTATTCCTGATGGGATGAGCTTTCCTACTAAATGGGTTCATAAGGGTAGGAGATTTGTAGGATAAAGTATCTTTTTGCAAACGATTCATTTTGATATGGTTTGTTTTTTGACAGTTGTGTTTGAGGATTTGATAAAGCTTAGGAAGGATACGAAGAAAAGGCTCAAGGCATTGTTCAAGATTCCAGCAGAGGAAAGGGAGTTTTGGTTAGAGGAAGAAACGGGAGAGACAAGTGCGATTTCCGCAAAACCTGCTGAAAGCATGAATTCCTGTAAGTGTTTTGGGGATTTTAGGTTTTCTAGGAATTTTGTTATCTTGAAAATAACTTGATGAATCATTGTGTAGGGATGCCAAAGCCAAAGTCTTTTAGCTTGGTGGATTTGGATGATCTTATTGAGGATAGACCAGTGGTGAAACAAGAACATTCGAAGACACTTTCCCCTTCGGTGAGAATTCCAACGACCCGCCAGAAAAGTGCTACACAGAAGAAGAGGAAAGCTACTACTTCAGATGAGACCGAGCCTTTTGCTGATATGACCACTACTGATGCTGTGGAGAAGCTTCAAGCTCTTGCTAACTTTCTCGGAATAATAAATACTTTTTTGCTTATCCTGAAAATAATAATCTGCAGAAAAACTAATATTAATTTGGTAATAACATAAAACCGAAAGTTACCGTCAGATATCCCAAGATGCTGAATTGTCCAAGAAGGAGGCCGAAGCCAAGCTCGGCGATCTTCTACAGGCTGTTAACATCAAGGACAAGCTGCTCAAAAAGAAGGATAAAGAGATTTCGGATCTCAAAGCCTCATTTGAGTCAGAGAAGACTGAGTTTCTTGAGGATGCTAAGAAGTGTGCAGCCGCCAGCATTCTGGAGTCGATGATCAAGATGTCTGAGGAAGTACAAGCGAAGGGTCATGTGATGGAGTCTTGGAATTCTGGAGCTTGGAAGAAAAGGCTCAAGGTGCTAAGGGGGGAGAAGATTGAAGAGGGTGAGATGGCTGGGACTTCCGAGGTGATCAAGGATGCTGGAGCTGGTGAGGATGTGAAGGAGACTAAGGCTGGGAAGATGACAGATTTGGAGAAGAAGGAAGGTGATGATGTTGAGGGTGGAAAGGTCTAAACCTGGTTTCCAGGTGGTTTTTATGTGTTTTGAATGGTTGTTCTGAACAATTTCTATTTTGGTTATGTATGGATAATGTAGTATGCTTAGGATAATAATTTGGGTGGAGGGATCCTGGTTCAGGACGAAGCCCAAACTGTCATTTACTTTCTGCACTTAGAACAATTATGATAGTTCGGGTGGATGGGCTCCGTTTTGAGTGAAACCCGGACTATCTTTTTCTGCATTATAATATTAGCAAAACTTTTTATGACTTATATTGGCATGCTTTCACTTTTTCTGTTTTTAGAAAAATCTAAGTTTCAGGAAAAATCTTTTAGTAAAAAGTTTAAGTTTTACCAATAAACCAATACCAAGTCATCAATTTTATATAATATGAAAGATAAAATACTTGCAAATAGTAAATCATACCAGAACCGTGTATCAATTAACCTGGAAATTGTCCAGACCGTCTTATCCTTGCAATAAGAGCATTGTTTAGAATACTCCTCTAATCCTGGGAATATAGAATCATGACATTAGCATTAACCTGAAAATATTTTTAGAAATTCTAGTGACAAGGCCTTTTATAAGAGATGAAAAATCTCTTAAACCATTAGAAACGAACTTGCGACTAGGCCTTTTAGAAGAGATGTAAATCTCTTAACCCTTAAGAATGGACTGGCGACAAGGCCCTTTAGAAGAGATGTAAATCTCTTTAACCTTAGATTATGGTACGTCTACCATAAACTTATGATTCAAACCAACAGCCGAGGATAACGAGGTAACAAGTCACTATATTTCATGTGCTGGCCCCGCCTCTCAAACTAAGGCCGAATAAATCATGCGCTACAGACATCTTAAGAAGAGATGAAGATCCCTTAATCCTCAAGATCCACACCATTAGCCGAGGATAACGAGGTAGCAAGTCACTATATTTCATGTGCTGGCCCCGCCTCTCAAACTAAGGTTGAATAATCGTGCTCTACAGGCGACTTAAGAAGAGATGAAGATCCCTTAAACCTTAGAAGACGTGAAAACCTCTTATACCTTAAGGATAAGATGGCGACAAAGCCCTTAGAAACTGGAGACGAAGGTCCAAGTTAACTATATTTCCTCATATCTACAAAACAGTTAACTCTAAGTGAGGGGTGGGTGTTATCCTTGCTAACATCCCTCCGATGCTTAAGTAAGTACCTTGTTTGAAGAATAATAATAATGAAAATGAATAAAAGTTTAAGTTTGAATACATACCTTGATTGTTTAGTATAACAATTATCCTCGGGATAGAAGTCTTACATGAAATATTTTTTGAGATGTATAGCATTCCAAGCCCTTGGTAGTAAGTCACCATCCAAAGTAGATAATGTGTATGCCCCCTTTCCTGCTTCCGAGTCAATCAGGTAAGGACCATCCCATTTTGGTGCGAGCTTCCCATCCGTAGGATTGGTAGTATTTTGAAAAGCTTTTCGGAGAACCAAATCCCCTTCTTGAAACCTTCGAACTCTGATATTCTTGTTGTAGGACTTTGCTATCTTCTGTTGATAAGAAGTCATTCTGATCTTTGCCAAATCCCGGAGTTCTTCTACCGTATCTAGATCTTCAAGTAGGCTTCGAGTGTTATCTTCGGGATTTTTATGAGTGACTCTGGCTGTTGGGATAACCATCTCTGTGGGGATAACTGCTTCAGCTCCAAACAATAATGAGAAAGGAGTCTGACCAGTAGCATTCTTCGAAGTGGTTCTATCTGCCCAAAGAACGAAAGGAAGTTCGTCGGCCCATTTTCCTTTTTAGACCCCAACTTTTTCTTCAGGTTATTGATGATGATTTTGTTGCTTGATTCGGCCTGTCCATTAGCCTGAGGGTGGACAAGTGTTGATGTGATCATCTTAATTCCCCAACTGGCACAAAAGTTGGTTGTTCTCTGGCCGATGAATTGTGAGCCATTGTCACACACTATCTCTGCTGGAATCCTAAATCTGGTCAGGATATTGCGCTTGATGAATGACATGACTTCTTTTTCTCTAACTTGAACAAAGGCTTCCGCTTCGATCCACTTCGAGAAATAATATGTCATAGAGAGCATAAAGACTTTTCCTCCTGGAGCTCTTGGTAGTTTCCCCACGATATCCATTCCCCACTTCATGAAAGGCCAATGGGATATAATGGTTCTTCTGGCTGGTATAGAATGTTGCTATGTCTCTGGCATGCATCACATTTCTGAGAATAATTCATAGCATCCCTCTTCATCGTTGGCCAGAAATACCCCGTCCTCAGGATTTTGGAGAATAGAGCTCTGCCCCCAGTGTGGTTCCCACAATCTCCATCATGGATATCTTGAAGAACTTCTTGAGCTTCTGCCTTCTCCAAGCACCTAAGATATGGTCCTGCAACTGATTTTCTGCATAATATATCATTCATTATAGTGTATGGGATTACCTTTGTGCGAAAAGCTCTTAGGTTTTCATCTTTTGGGATAACCTCATCCTTAATATATTCTTTGGTTGGGATAATCCAGGAGTTTTCACTATTCTCAGGATTCTTGGCTCCCATATCTTCTCCATCTTTTGATATTTCATTGACACCTTGCTCTTCTATTGCTGGGCTCAGGATATGTACGATAGGAATCTTGACACCTTCTGGTATCCTGAAGGATGAAGCAAAATATGCTACGGCGTCTGCTTCAACATTCTCTTCCCTAGGTACCTGCGAAATATCAAACATTTCGAAACACTTTGCTAGTTTTTTAACTAGATCTAGATATTTCATTAGTCTTTCTCCACTAACAGCGTAAGAACCATTAAAATGATTAGTTAATAATAATGAATCAACATGTACTTGAATAAACCTGATTTTCATGTCGATTGCTAGTTGTAATCCTGCTATCAAAGCTTCATATTCTGCCTCATTATTTGTGGCTTGAAATCCGCAGGATATGGATTGAGATATAATGTCCCCTGTGGCGATTTCAGCAGAATCCCGAGACCTGTTCCTCTAACATTTGAAGCACCATCAGTGTATAGAGTCCACTTATCTTTTGTTTCTTCAAGTTGTTGGACTTCCAAGTCTGCCTTTTCTTTAAGTTCACTGGTGAAATCAGCCACAAAGTCTGCTAATGCATGGGATTTGATAGCAGTCCTAGGTTCATATGTTATATCATATGCACTTAGCTTTACTGCCCATTTTGCCATCCTACCTGACATTTCTGGTTTTCTCAAAACAGACTTAATAGGATAGTTAGTTTTAACACATATAGGGTGAGTTTCAAAATAATGTCTAAGTTTAGTAGACGCCATAATAAGTGCTAAAATTAATTTCTCAAGACAAGAATACCTGGTCTCAGCATCCAAAAGGCTTTTACTTACATAATATATAGGATGTTGTTGTCCTTCGAGATCCTTAGCCAAGACTGCACTTATAGCGTTATTTGATATAGCAAGATATAGAGATAGATATTCACCTTCCTCGGGTTTTACCAGTAGAGGAGCAGAAGAAGGATAAGCTTTTAAGGATGGTAAAGCTTCCTCATGCTTACTGATCCATTCAAACTTTTTGTTTTTCTTCAGGATATCGTAAAATTCTTTGCACTTTTCTGAGGATTTGGATATGAATCTGTTGAGTGTCGCTATACTGCCGGTTAGCCTTTGAACATCTTTGACTGACTCTGGGGATTTCAGATTTAGGATAGCTTGTATCTGCTCTGGACTCGCCTTTATCCCCCTTTTGGTGACCATATATCCCAAAAATTTGCCAACCTTTACTCCGAAATGGCATTTCGATGGATTCAGCTTCATGTTGTATTTGTCGAGGATAACAAACGTTGTCTTGAGATCTTGAAGGTGATCTTCAGCTTTCTTGTACTACACCACCATATCATCAATATAAACCTCCATTGTGTCCCTCAGTTGCTCTTTGAACATCATGTTAACTAACCTCTGATAGGTTGCACCTACATTTCTAAGTCCAAAGGGTATAGCAATATAACAATAAATACCTGTGGGAGTCATGAAGGCCATATATTCTTGATCTGAGGGCTCCATCTGGATTTGCTGAAATCCTAAGGATGCGTCCATAAATGTCAGCATCTCGTGGCCGGCTGTAGCATCCACCATTGAATCGATGTGTGGTAGAGGGAATGGATCTTTAGGACAAGCCTTATTCAAGTCTGTGAAATCTACACAAACTCTCCATTTGCCATTCTTCTTCTGTACAACCACCACATTTGCTAACCATCGGGGATATTGAACTTCCCTAATCATTTTTGCCTTCAAGATTCTTTCTATTTCTTCTTGAATAATTAAGTTTCTTTCAGGTGCAAATATTCTTCTTTTTTGATGGATTGTCCTGAAAAAATTATCAATTCCAAGTTTATGTGTTATAATATCTTTGGAAATACCTGTCATATCTTCATGTTTCCATGCAAATGTTGACAACCTTGATTTGAGGAAATCGAGCAATTTTGACTCAATATCCTCAGGAATGCTAGTTCCTATCAGCACTTTGTCTTTAGGATCCTCGGGATAAAGAGGTACTTTTTTAATTTCTTTTTCCCTGGCCTCCATTACGCCACGTGCTGGCTTCAGTAATTGCTACGCCTGCTGGGGTTTGGCAGTACACTTCATGGAAGAGGTGTAGCAATTCTTTGCGTCTTGTTGGTCACTGATGATTTTGATAACTCCCCACGGACTTGGGAGTTTCACACATTGGTGATAAGTGGAGGGAACTGCTTTCATCTCGTGTATCCAGGGCCTGCCTAATATAATATTGCAACAAGATAAACAGTCAATAACACAAAATTTTTGCATTTTATTTACCCCTTCGACATATATTGGGAGCTTAATTTCCCCAATAGTGTTCTTAGTTTCTCCACTGAATCCAACCAATACTGAGGAACTAGGGACGATCTCATCCTCAGGAATATTCATCTTTTTCAGCACGTCTAATTGAATAATGTTGACAGAGCTTCCGCCATCTATGAGGATCCTGCGAACATAATGGTTAGCCATATATAAAGTTATTACCAAACTATCATGATGAGGATCCTGAACGTCGATCCTATCACTTTCATCGAAGGATATAATCCTTTCTTTAGTGAAAATAGAGGTCTTTGTTGGCCTGTTAGCCACTTCTAACTTTCTTTGGTCAACATTTCTCTTTGCAGCAGAATAAGAGGTTCCACATATGTCGGATCCTCCCGATATGAACATGATTGTTCTTGCATCTGTTGGTGGAGGAGTCGGCTTTTCAGGAATTTTCTAGGGATCCTGCTCTCTTCCATTCTTCTTGCCAAGTAGCTCTTTCAAGTGGCCCTTGCTGAGAAGATAGATGATCTTCCTTCTAGGTGCAATGCAATCATCAGTCAAGTGCCCAAAGTCTTCGTGGAAAGCACACCATTTTGATTTGTCTTTCCAGGATCCTGGCTTCTCCACTTTCCTTGGCCACCTCGCTTTCTCACCTAAATCCTGCATGGCACATATTAATCCACCAATATCAACAGAAAAACAATATTCAGAGATCTTAGGATATTCTTCATCATTTTCCTCATCTACTGCATTAATCTTGGGGTTATCAGGCTTGTAGTAAGGCTTTGCTCGAATGATTTTCCCGGGGATTCGAATTTCCAGTTCGTCTAATCATACTTCCGGATATCGACTTTAGAATTCTTCTTGTCGTCTTCTAGCCTGATAAACCTCAGAGCTCTGCTTCTTGCTTCATCTAATGACCTGCATGGAGTCATAACAACATCATCATAGAAAGAGGAGCCTTTTTCTAATCCCAACTTGAGAACTTCCACTGCTAAAGCTGGGTTTAGATTCGGGATCTCCAACGATTCCTTACTAAACCTGGTAATAAAATCTCTTAAGGATTCCCCAGGATTTTAGGTACCCTATAAAGATCACCTGTCATTTTCTCAAAAGTTCTACTGCAAGAAAACTGGTTATTAAACAGGTTAACTAAATGAGAAAAAGAATTGATAGTGTTAGGAGGAATACTCAGTAGCCATTTCATGGCTGCTCCGGTCAAAGTAGATCCGAACTCTTTGCAAAGACATGCCTCTTTGATTTCCATAGGGATGGGATTGATCTCCATACGTTCTCTGTATTGTGCGACGTGTTCCTCAGGATCCGTTGAGCCATCATACAGCTTCATATTTGGAGTTTGAAACCGTTTTGGGATCTGTACGTCGCTAATCGATGGCACAAACCGGGATATCCTGTGACTATCAGTGGGAACTTCAGCTATGGGACGGATTATATCGGGGACATTCGATATCATGTCCTTAAGTTTCTTCGATTCTCGGGCTAAGCCCGGACTTATGCCTGCATCCTACAAAAATCCTTGATTAGCATTAAATGGAATCGTATTGTACCCTGATTAACATTCTGAGGAGCGGTCTGGGCGTTGTAGCTCGTATTTCCAAACATAGTATTCCCAGGGTAGGCAAGCGGAGTAGCCGGAGTGTTGGCCTGCATCGGGATAAAGTCTCCCTGTTGCACATCAGAGGATCCTGAGGGCTGCTGTGCTTGAGCTACTCCTGAAGATGTCACCTGCTGATAAGGACCAGCCTAATGGAACAATCCTGAGGATCCAGACTGTTGGAACAATCCTGAGGATCCAGACTGTTGAAACAATCCTGAGGATCCAGACTGTTGAAACAATTTCGAGGATCCAGACTGATGGAACAATCCGGAGGGTCCTCCCGGCTGCGACAATCCTGACGATCCTGAATGTCGAAAAGGCCCAGCAGATGATGAATACGGGTATCCTTGAGATCCGGATAAGTGTAATCCCGCAGACCCCAAATGCTGGAAAGATGGCGGTCCAGAGTTGTACGCCGTGGTTGGCTCTGGATGCACCAATCCTGAGGATCCTGGAGGAGTGAAGTCCAGAGATCTCGTGATTAGTGGTGTGAATTCTTCCGCCGGCTTCTTGGCTTTCTTGAAATATTCTTGTTCCCTCACGAGCATCTGGTTGGTCTTGTTTTGGCGATCCATCTGTTCCTGTAGCCGTCTGTACGGAGACAGAAGGTTGTTGTTGGACACCATGATGGGATCCTCGGAAGATGGTTTGGATCCCGAGAACACATGAGTAGCAGTCTTCTTTTGGACGTTATCAGGCTTCTTCGGGATACCACTAGCAGGAGAAGGCATGGGCGGCCTCGCTGAGGATTCTGAGGCTGCGGCAAAAGATGAAACAATCTTGGGTTTTGAAGACATGTTGTGGATATTGAGAGTAGGGTTTCGTTTGAGAATGAACAATGATCAAAGCACTGTTTTCGCCACGGTGGGCGCCAAATTGTTTCGGTCAAAAATTGACAAAACAACTTTTGATCAAATTATTGCGTGAGGTGAAGTTCTTATCGATAATAAGGTTGAAAACAAAGATATGATTACGAGGGAAAAAACCCTTGATTATGATAATCTTCGTTTCGGTCAAGAGTTTACAACTTAATCTTTAGTCGAATACCTTCGGTTAAAGATTACGAGCTTAACTTTTGGTCGAATTACGCTTGATTATTATGATCTTCGGCACAAAAAACCCCCGGACGGTGAAAACTATCACCGTCGAGTTTATTAATATCGAAAACAAGTGATTACAAAGGTTGGAGCTGATAGAATATCGAAAGCTAAGTGTTACAGTGATTGCTAGTAAGCTAGATCGTGAAAATGTGTGTGACCTATTGATATTATCAGCTCAATATATAATAAGAAGATTACAACTGTTATTCCGATTATTCCGGAAACCCTAGACTACTTCTTCAACAAGCCGTTACTGCCCATGTTGTTAGTTGACGAAGTTCAAATAGCATTCCGTTGTACTCCACGTTCTTATAAACATATTTAACACGTGATCTTATCTGCAAAACAGTTAGATAATATAGGACAATTGAATTAGTCAACGTACCTTCCTCAGAATAACCGCTTGAGTCAACATCCTTAAGTTAAGCTCAATTCCGAGGATAAAATTCCACACCCAACAAAACCTATAAAATATTTTGGTTCTTTATTGTTTATATTTTATTTGTTTCACTTATCGTCTTTTTTTATTAGATTATATGAATTTTTATAATTTACTTTTAATAAGAAAACCCTTAAATAAATATTGATCGGTATAACTTAAAATCAGTTAAGTGGTTGTATATCAATTAGAAAATTATATTTTAAATACATTTATGCAAGTAGGAATTACGTTGTCACCCTCGGTCATAAAAATTTGGTTCCGCTTGTTAGTGCACGGAAATTTGACACTGTGGATATGTTATCCTGGCATATAATATGGATCGATTATCCCTAGAATATGTTGCAGACCCTGTCAGGATCAATGATCCTCAGTACTTATTATTTATTAATGACTTTCCTTTGTTATCTTGATATTTTGTGCAGGTATAATGGCTAGTTACCAAGTCTAACCTATAATCTCGCAATCAAGTCAACAAACCGCGTGGATAATTAAGGAAACAACTACAAGGAAGGAATGGCTTGATTGGCGGCTTAAAATAAGGATATTTGTTATATTATCTATGTATAAATAGAGATTATGATCAGCTAGGAAAGGAGACACGAGCCACTGCGAATACAACAGCAATACACACACACTTAGAAATCATTGTATTACTGATCATAATCTCCAACCTTGTATCCTCACTTTTCATATTAATAAACTTGACGGTGATAGTTTTCATCGTCCGAGGGTTTTTTGTGCCGGAGATTACTATAATCACGTACTATCCGACCAAAGGTTATCTCGTTGATCCTTGACCGAAGTGATTCGACCAAAGATTATCTTATTAATCCTTGACCGAAGTCAATCGATCAAAGATTACCTTGTTAAGTTTTGACCGAAGTAAGATTATCGTATTCAATGGCTTTTTCCCTCGTGATCAAATCACGATGTTCTTCATTATTTCGTTCATACAGTCGTTGTTAATATCATAGCACTATACCTCACATTTACAGATTTGGATACATTATCCTTAGCAAATTTTTATCCAAAACAATTTGGCGCCCACTGTGGGGCAATTGGTGCTATAATCTAGAAAATACCTTATCAATATTCAACCTCTCATACCCATATCACCATCAATGGCCTCTCAATCAACCTCTATTTCATCAACCATGTCATCTTCGGTTCCTCTTTCATCAAGAACTTTGCCGCTGATGCCTCCTCCAATCACGGGAGCACTGAGGGTTGCTGCTGCTGGAAACAAGACGCAAATCCAGTCTTCCAGATCTCAAAGACCACTGCTGCCACATCGGTGGTTCTCTAATAATGATGTTTCTGCTATGTTTTCACATGTTAAGGAATACACGGAGCAACAGAACAAAACCAACCAAAAGATCCTACGAGAAATTGAAGATCTCAAGAAAAGAAAGAGGCCACTTGAGGATGAGACTCCTTTGATGCCAAGGATTCTGGATTTCACTACTCCAGGATCTGTGGCTCAACAGACTCAAGGATCCTCCATCTTCCAGCAAGGATCACCTATCCTTCAACAGGGGTCCATGGGTCAGCAAACTCAAGGATACTCATTCCTTCAACAAGGATCATCTATCCTTCAACAGGGATCCATGGGTCAGCAAACTCAAGGATCCTCGTTCCTTCAACCAGGATCCTCTTGGATGTATCACCAAGGATCCTTCAACTCCCAACCTCAAGGATCCATATGGCAGAATCAAGGATCCTCAGGGGTGCAGCATCAAAGATCCTCAGAGGTTCATGAAGTAGACATAATCCCCATGCAAACCATTGCCTATAGTGGACCAACTCCAATAGCAGATGCTTCTTACCTTGGCTACACTTCTGGGATGCCAACGTTTAATCAACTGAGAGGTAACATGTATAATCATATATCCTTAGACACTAACCTTGGCTCTATGCAGGATACAGGTATCAACCAGGCTATGGCTAAGGAACTTCAGAAGCTTAAGGATATGATGTCCAGCGTGCCAGGAGTAGTCCGTCCGATTCCTGAAATACCAGAAGGAAGCCACAAGTTGTCCAGATTTGCTCCACCTATTTGTGATGCTGAAGTCCCAAAACGATTTCAGACCCCCCAACATGAAGGTGTATGATGGGACAACTGATCCCGAAGAGCATGTGGCTCAATACAGGGAGAGAATGGAAATCAATCCAATTCTCGAAAAACTCAAGGAGGCTTGTCTATGCAAGGGTGTCGGATCCACACTAACAGGATCTGCATTAAAATGGCTGTTAAGTCTTCCTCCCTTTTCTGTTACTTCTTTTTGACATTTAGTTAACTTGTTCAACAGCAAATTTTCTTGTAGTAGGAAATTTGAGAAGTTAACTAGTGATTTATATAGAGTTGTCCAATCTTATAATGAATCCCTTAGGGATTTTGTTACTAGGTTTGGCAGGGAGGCCCTAGAAATCCCTAGTCTTGATATGGCTACGGCTGTTGAAGCATTCAAGATGGGACTTCAAAGGGGCTCCCCATTTTATGACGATCTTGTGATAACCCCATGCAGGAATTTATATGAAGTCAGAAACAGGGCACTCAGATTTATAAGGCTAGAGGATGACAAGAAGATCCAGGAACGGTTAGGAGCTCCAACAAAACAAGAGCCATTTAACCAGAAACAAGGATCCTCATACAAGAACAATGACTCAAAGCCGTACTCAAAATTCAACAACCAAAATGTCCGGGAAGTTGAAGAAGGAGAAGATAATGAGGACTACCCAAGTATTTCCGAGTATTGCTTCTCTGTTGACACTCATGGTTTGATTTGTGCCATGAAGGATCTTGGAGAGAAAGCAAGGTGGCCTCGAAAAAATGAGAAAACAGCATCCTTCAAAGACAAGTCCAAGTGGTGTGCATTCCATGAGGACTTTGGCCATCAGACAGAAGGTTGTATTGGTTTAAGGAGGGAAATTGGATACCTCCTGAGCAAGGGTCATTTCAAAGAACTCTTGGGAAGAAAAAAGTCTAGGATCCAGGATCCTGAAGAGGTACCACAGAAAGCAACTCCGCCCCAACCAGACGCACAAGTAATCAACTTCATCTCTGGTGGCTCAGATATATGTGGTACTTCTTTCTCCTCGGCAAAAAGACACGCCAAAGAAACAAAGTCGGAGAACGGAGACCGACCAGTCATATCCACTACTTTGACGACTGACAAAAGAATCTTCTTTGACGAAGAAGATAAGACAATCATCCAGGATTCTCACCATGATGGTTTGATTATAACTTTATTTATTGCTAACCATTATGTACGCAGGATCCTAGTCGACGGTGGAAGCTCGGTCAACATCATCCAACATGACGTACTACAGAAAATGAACATCCCGGACTCAGAAATCATCCCAAGAACGTCGGTTCTAGTGGGTTTCAGTGGTGAAACCAAGAAAACATTGGGGGACATCAAACTCCCGATATACATCGAAGGGTTAAACTCTTACCAAAAGTTTTGTGTTATTGACAATCTTTCTTGTTGCAACGTTATTCTTGGCAGGCCTTGGATACTTGGAATGAAAGTTGTAGCCTTTACTTACCATCAGTGCATCAAACTACTAACTCCTTGGGGAGTAGTAAGGATAGATGGTGACCAAGTGGAAGCCAAGAATTATTATTCTTCATCAATGAAGTCGACAACTAAACAAACGATAGCATAGCAATTACAGCAACATCCTAGGGACGTGCTGGAAGCTCGGGAGCGAGACGTAAAAGAAGTATCTTTAGATCCTGAAGATCCAGACACGAAGGTGTTCCTAGGATCCTGTATCCCTGACGAGATCGAGGAGGATATGATATCCTTCCTAAAGCGACGAAAATCCACATTTTCCTTCAGACATTCAGACATGACAGGTATTTCTAAGGAGGTAATTACTCATAAGTTGGGCCTTGATTATTCTATTAAACCCGTCCATCAGCAGCGAAGGAAATTCGCTCCTGAGAGGAACACGATCATACAAGAAGAAGTTGAAAAACTTCTTAAGGCCGGTATGATTAGAGAGGTTAAGTATCCTCGGTGGTTGGCTAATGTGGTTGTTTCTAAAAAGAATGGAAAGTGGAGGGTGTGTGTCGATTTCACCTATTTAAACAAGGCATGCCACAAGGATCCTTTCCCATTACCACATATAGACTCCATGGTAGATGCAACAGTAGGGCATGAGATGCTTACCTTTATGGATGCTTCCTCTGGATTTCAACAAATTCAGATGGAACCATCTGATCAAGAGGATACAACATTCATGACTCCTACCGGCATATATTGTTATATTGCTATGCCGTTCGGACTAAGAAATGCAGGGGCAACATATCAAAGATTGGTCAATATGATGTTCAAGGATCAGTTAGGCAAAACCATGGAAGTCTACATAGATTACATGGTAGTGAAGTCAAAGAGGGCTGAGGATCACCTTAGAGATCTTGAAGAAGCATTCAATATCCTTGACCAATATAACATGAAACTGAACCCGTCAAAATGCCATTTTGGTGTTAAGGCTTGAAAGTTTCTAGGATACATGGTGACCAAAAGGGGAATAGAAGCAAGCCTCGAGCAGATAGAAGCCATCATCAACTTAAAGTCTCATGTGAATGCTAAAGATGTCCAAAGACTGACGGGAAGAATACCCGCTCTCAACAGATTCATTTCAAGATCCTCAGAGAAGTGCAAAGACTTCTATGATATCTTGAGAAATAATAAAAAGTTTGAATGGACTCAAAGGCACGAAGATGCACTAAAGGCTCTTAAGGATTATCTATCCTCAGCGCCTACTTTGATGAAGACAATAGATGGTGAGCCGCTGTCCCTGTACTTAGCTGTGTCAGGTAATGCAATCAGTGCTGTTCTGGCCAAGGATCATGAAGGACAACAGCACTCGGTATATTATGTAAGTAAAAGCCTGTTAAATGCAGAGGTCAGGTATTCTCACCTTGAAAAATTAATTCTTGCTTTAATTATGGCCTCAACCAAGTTGAGACACTATTTTGAAACACATACTATTATTTTAAGAACTAATTATCCTGTTAAGAATGTGCTTAGAAAACCAGAATTATCAGGAAGGATGGCCAAATGGGCTGTGAAATTGAGTGCATATGATATTCAGTATGAGCCCAGAACAGCCATTAAGTCGCAAGCGCTTGCAGACTTTGTGGCTGATTTCAGTAGTGACATGCAAGAGGAAGCTAATTTGGAGGTTCAACAACTGGAAGAAACCAAGGATCCTTGGATCCTCTTTACTGATGGAGCATCCAACGTAAGAGGAACAGGATTGGGTATCCTACTGAAATCGCCACAGGGGGACATAATACCCTAGTCCATTGCGTGTGCATTCCAATCCACCAATAATGAAGCGGAATACGAAGCCCGAATCGCAGGTTTGCAATTAGCTAAACACATGAGGATCAGGTATCTTCAAGTATATGTAGATTCGTTATTGATGGCTAACCACTTTAATGGCTCATATGATGTTAAAGGTGAAAAACTAATCAAATATCTAGATGTTGTGAAGGAACTATCAAAGTTCTTTGATTCTTTTAGTATTATACAGGTACCAAGAGAAGAGAACGTTGGGGCAGATGCTTTAGCAAATTTAACTTCATCATTGAAGATTCCAGAAGATACGAAGATCCCAATCATCCATATACTCTCACCAGCAATAGGAGAACAAGATGTTAGGGAGATAACAACTGAAAAAGTGATTGTGCCTTGGGATCCATTATCCTCAAATAATCAAGGATCGTGGATCCTCCCGATCAAGAAGTTCATTCAAAATGGAGAGATTCCAGCCACAGAGAAACCTAAGTCCTTCAAACTTAAGGTATCACAATACATTTTATTAAACAATATTCTGTATAGGAAATCTCTTGCAGGTCCATACTTGAGATGTATCGAAGATCCTGAAATTCAAGAGGTGCTCAAAGACTTTCACGAAGGAGATTGCGGTAATCACACTGGAGGTAGAGCCCTATTCTCAAGAATTCTGAGAACAGGATACTTCTGGCCTACCATGAAGAGAGACGCCATGGAGTACTCAAAAAAGTGTGACTCATGTCAAAGACATGGCAATATTCTGCATCAGCCAGCAGAGCCAATGTATCCTATATCCTCATCATGGCCTTTCATGAAGTGGGGCATGGATATCGTGGGTAAGCTACCTAAAGCGCCAGAAGGAAAAATATTCATGCTTGCAATGACTGATTACTTTTCAAAGTGGATAGAAGCAGAAGCTTTTGTTCAAGTTCGCGAAAAAGAGGTGATATCCTTCATTAAAAGAAATATTATTACTAGATTTGGTATCTCTTCGGAAATTATTTGTGACAATGGTTCCCAGTTTATCGGGAAAAGAACCACTAACTTTTGTGACAGTTGAGGCATTAAGATGATTACCTCCACACCAATTCATCCTCAAGCTAATGGTCAAGCAGAATCAAGTAACAAGATTATTATCAATAACTTGAAGAAGAAACTAGGATCCAAGAAGGCAAGTGGGCCGAAGAGCTACCATATGTTCTTTTGGCTGATAGAACAACACCAAAGAATGCAACATGTCAAACACCCTTCTCATTGGTGTTTAGCTCAGAAGCTGTAATCCCTACGGAGATGGTGGTTCCTACTTCCAGAACAAGCATCCGTGATCCTCAAACCAACAATGAAATCCTTCTCCAAGACCTGGATACTGTTGATGAGCTCAGAGACCTAGCTAAGATCAGAATGGCAGCATATCAACAAAAGGTAGCTGGGGCATACAACAAAAATATCAGGATTCAAAGATTTCAAGAAGGAGATCTAGTTTTGAGGAAAGCCTTCCAAAACACAACTAATCCAGCAGATGGAAAGCTAGCGCCTAAGTGGGAAGGCCCCTACTTGATCGAGTCAGAAGCCGGAAAGGGGGCATATCACCTGCTGACTATGGAAGGAAACAGGTTACCTAGAGCATGGAATGCTATTCATCTCAAGAAATACTTTTTCTAATCAGGATCAAGTATCCTCAGAAGGATCAAGGATCCTGAAATTGGTAATATCTATCCGATCACTTATTCATTTCAGATTCTTATTAATTTATGGATAATATGTTTTTAACGTTTGTCTTTATCCAAGTTTTAAATAACAATGCAGATTTCAATAAGAGGTTCAATGTCTAAGAGGTTAGCCACCTCTCCTTTACATTTAAGGTACTTTACTATTTCCTTGGCCTAGCCCACGATTGGATATGACCCCCGATGGTCATATCCCCTAAGGTTTAAAGGTTTTCACATTTCTTATAAATTAGAGTTTCTACACTCTCGCCTGGAGCGTACGCTATCCAACGTATAGTCCGGGGCAGCGGGACCAGTACACATTTAGTGGCTGACAATTTCGTTGTTTCAGCTATATGGAGGATCCTACGATTTATGGTAGACGTACCATACCACCGGTTTATAACGTTTTCACGTTATCTCGCGTTTGGGCTAAATCCTGGTTTGGGCGAGTCCCCGGTTAACATCCGTATTTGGGCTTGTCCCCAGTTGCACGGGCTTGTCCCCAGTTGCACGGGCTTGTCCCCATTTTATTTGGGCTTGTCCCCAGTTTGTTGGGTTTAATCCCAGTTAATATCATATGTTATTTGCATCAGGTATCCTAAGTCCAATTACAAGGATTACAGAAGGATCAACACTTATGGTAACTTAATGGTGTTGAATATACAGCCGGAAGGGAAGTTGCCAAGGAAACTCCATTGATATATGAACTATACCCAGCTTGTCAAATCTCATCTGTTTTGCAGGATGCTTGATTTCAAAGGCAAAATGACAGCTGTGATCTTATCACAACCGCCATTTTGGGGGCAATTGTTAGTGCACGGAAATTTGACACTGTGGATATGTTATCCTGGCATATAATATGGATCAATTATCCTTAGAATATGTTGCAGACCCTGTCAGGATCAATGATCCTCAGTACTTATTATTTATTAACGACTTTCCTATGTTATCTTGATATTTTGGGCAGGTATAATGGCTAGTTACCAAGTCTAACCTATAATCTCTCAATCAAGTCAACAAACCGCGTGGATAATTAAGGAAACAACTACAAGGAAGGAATGGCTTGATTGGCGGCATAAAATAGGGATATTTGTTATATTATCTATGTATAAATAGAGATTATGATCAGCTAGGAAAGGAGACACGATCCACTGCGAATACAACAGCAATACACACACACTTAGAAATCATTGTATTACTGATCATAATCTCCAACCTTGTATCCTCACTTTTCATATTAATAAACTTGACGGTGATAGTTTTCACCGTCTGAGGGTTTTTTGTGCCGGAGATTACTATAATCACGTACTATCCGACCAAAGGTTACCTCGTTGATCCTTGACGGAAGTGATTCGACAAAAGATTATCTTATTAATCTTTGACCGAAGTCAATCGATCAAAGATTACCTTGTTAAGTTTTGACCGAAGTAAGATTATCGTATTCAAGGGCTTTTTCCCTCGTGATCAAATCACGGTGTTCTTCATTATTTCGTTCATACAATCGTTGTTAATATCATAGCACTATACCTCACATTTACAGATTTGGATACATTATCTTTAGCAGATTTTTATTCAAAACACCGCTAATGACAAAGTAAATGATGTTTTGGTTAGATTGAAAAAATAAAATCTCGTAGAAATTAATTTTAAATAAATTGTATTTTAATTATTTATTTCTAATGATAATATGTTTGATATGTATTTTTGTTTAGGTGACCTGACACGATTCGATTCGACCTGAGCGGCTAAAGAAGACCAAAAAAAAGTTATATAACGATTTAACCTGACTTGAACGGATGAACCAAAACAAAAAAAAATAACATATAAACTGCATACTGACCCAAAATAGACCACTGTGTGAAAATTTTCTGGATCCCCCACTGAGTCTTGCTAGAAACGGTCAGCAATTAATGCTCAGCTAAAGACTTGGTCAAACCATTAAATATTTAAGGACGTGGGAGGCTGTTACAACATGTTAATGATGAAGATATGATATTTGTAACTGTCCTAGGATCCTCGCTAGAGCATTTAATGCTAGTTATTGATAGTTTTGACTCATGTAACTATATAATGAAGTTGCCTTGATCACATAAGACGCGAACACACACCCGTATACACACTTTTGTACTTATAGCAACAATCAAACACTTCCAACACTTGTACTCACCAACTTTTGCTTAGCAATAGTAAGGTAGGGGATAGTTTTCCCTCCAGAAGTTTTTGTCGGAGTTCCTTAAAGGATCACAAGCTTTTTCCTCGCTAAAAAACGTTGTGCCACTTGCAGCATTTACTTGTTGTTTTGATTACATATTTAAGCATCCTACCTCACATACAAAGTTTGGTTACTTGATTATCCTCATGTAATTTTTTATCAAAACATATATAACATTAAAATAGAATTTAAGGTGAGCGGCCACCCCTTGAAAACAAAATAGCTCCATCCCTAGTGATGGCCCACCATAACTTTTTTTGGCTCCCGTATACGGCTACAAATCTTGCTCATGGACTTTTTGTATCCTCAAGTCCGACTCTCTCCACATAGATCCGGATGGGACCCCAGTCGTTAAGGGTGCTCTTAAGATGTATTATAATGAGATTTATTAGAAGTGCATTGTATTTAAGTATTTTACTAGCTGTCTCATCATGGATATGTTATTCAATCTATCCATTCCTTTCATGATACAATTGGTAAACTTTTAGGTGTTCCGGATAGAAAGTAAAAAGTGCACGATATGACAAATAGACATGTTTTATCCGTAGGTTTTCAATTTTAAAATTAAAAATGTTTTATTGAACTTAAGAAAAGTATTAACATCATTTAACTTTTGATATTTGTAATATAATTTCTGAAATATTAACACATATCAGTTTTTCTATATGAGATCAGAGATGTTAGATGTTACTTATACTTCTTGTTTTTATCCATTATACCCACCTTCCCATTACACCCTTCACCATCTAGAACTTGAAGCCTTGTTTTAATTGTATCTAATGGCATTGTCACACATCACCGAAACCCCACTCGCCATAGCGGCACTGGCAGCCTGCACCGCCACCACCGCCATCAAATCCGGCCTAAACCCGCTGCCACCACCATGTCCGTCTTTCTTTAAATGATAACTAACACGATCCCAAACGGCAACATAGAAATGGAGAATACGACTTCCCAACTAACCACTTGAAAAATATGAACCCATATAAAATTATTACACTTGTTTTATTTTAATACTCAATTTGAATTAAAATATTGAAAAAATATCTAAAACTGTATATAGGTATTTATACTAGATTTTTAGATAAATATAGTTATTGATATATTTTAATCTTCCAATAGAAACAACAAACTGTCATCTTTGATAGGTCAACGAATTTATTTTCAAATCCGATTTATTAAAATCCATTTATCAAGTATGAGCAAGTAATTAACAAGTCATCATAATATGATTTGCGAAAGCCACTTGACTCAAGACTCGGAGAGTAAAGACAACAGCATGTCGGATATTAATATTATTTTTATTTGTTTTTAAAGGTTAAACTCTTAATCCCAAGTGGATTAAAATACCCGTAAATTATAAAATAGTAATGATAATAAAAAAAAAAAACATTTATTTATTACAGTTGGTTCATTAAATAAATTTGTTGAGCTATCAGTCTTATCATGATTGAGATGTGAAAATGTATTGAGATTATATATCTTAAGTGTAGTACTTTAAATCTTTTATAAAGAATAAGGAAAATAAAAACAGGAATAAATCATTCGAATGGTAATCACTGACTCTATACTAGATGAACTATTTGTGTAATTTACTTTAGAAAATAGTGTGTACGCTTATGTGGCACTTAATTTGCTTTAACATTATATTAGTGCATACCCTTAAATGCTTCATAATGCGTGTGTTGAATTTATCACCTATGCTTAATTGTATTTTTTTCCTGATATGTTAATAGTTAAGATTTCTTGTCCAGACACCGATGATTTGATTTCCCATTTTCGACTGAGTTGACCTTAAACTACTAAATTACTACGTCATAAATCGTTAGAACATGCCTCATCATATAGTTATCTTAAAATATACTAAATAGTACAATGTATAGTTTTTAGATACACCTTAAGATATGTTAAGCGGACAAATTCATGAATAAAATGTACCAATCTTTTTGCATTATAGCTTACTATTTGACATCGTTTTAAATGTTTTATAGAAGTCACAAAAGTATTAACATTTGATTTCTATTTCTCTAATATTAACACATCATCATGATATTCACTCGTGTTTTTTTAGTTACCGCCTCCGTTGTTGCTAGCAAATACCATTATTCGGCTCTTCCAAATCAGTTAATGCTAGCAAATACCATTATTCGTCTCTTCCAAACTATTATTTGCTGGCAAATGTGAAGATGTGAAGATCCGAACCATTATTTGGTGGCAAATGTGAAGATCCGAACCATTATTTGGTGGCAAATGTGAAAATCTGATCCTTTTTTTCTTGAATTATTTTCCGTTTCTTCGACAAATAGTATTTTTGTTTTTTATCCACTATAACCCAAGTTCAACTTACTCTAATGCAAATAAGAAATAAAGAGAAAATTGAGAAAATTCGAAGATTAAAGATATTGCCCTTGATTGTAAGAGATTAAAGCTAAAAATTTACAACATCCTACACTACATCACCAAAGTGTTACTAGCAACATGACCACCTTAATATTTTCATCATTTTTCTTTTTAACAAGTTTTTAGACAACATTGATTAACCTCTATATTTAACAACACCAGCCCCATATCATTGAAGAGACCCACAACAATCTTGACTTTTAGTAGACAATTTCTTGAGGAACTCATAAGTAGTAACCATAATAGTAGTAGACATTGACACTGAAATCCATCTAGGACCCAACCCTCTATAACATGCACTCAATCCACCTTCATTAATCAACTTCCTTAATGTTTGCCTTAAACCCACCTTCCCATTATACCCTTCACAATCCAAAACTTGAAGCCTTGTTTTAATTGTATCCAATGGCATTGTCACCATCACCGAAACCCCACTCGCCATGGCCGCACTGGCCGCCTGCACCGCCACCAAATCCGGCCTAAACCCACCCCCACCCCCACCACCACCATGTTCATATTTCTTCAAATGTGAACTAACACGATCCCAGATGGCTCGATGAGCCAACGAATAAGACGCCCACCAAACCGCATTCGATGGGGCATACGTGACAATCGAAAGCCCAAATCCTCGGTACAACCCACGAATCCCGTCTTTACAAACAATTTGTCTAAAAGCATCAATACCACCATTGTATTTAAACCCATCTTTTACACCTTGAACCATTAACCGCTGGCTCACGACGTCAATAGGCGTCCACACGACTTGTGCAGCCACGGCTGCACTCACACCCGCCGCAGCATTCGCAACCGCAGCCGCTTTCGCCTCAGAATACCCCAAATTAACCGTCGCATAACCGACACTACTCTTAGTTATCTCAAGAGCACCCATGTAAAGCGATCTAGCCGGAATCGTACCCATCAATGAAGTCCCAAACCCTCTATAAAACCCTCTAAAACCATCATGTTTCAAAATCGACACCGCCATTTTAAAGCACGGCGTCTCTTTAACCACCACCTGTTGTCGTGTTTTCAACACGACGGTTGGATATAACGTGCCCGATACACCTGAAAACAAGGCGGCACCGAGGAAGAAAAACTTGGATTTGTCGAGCATCTCCCAGTTAACATCACCCGGGAGGTGGATTTCGGTCCGGGATTCGTTCTCCGCCATCCCCAAACTCATATTCGTGTGATTAATTAACCCAAATAATTATAAAAAAAAAAATCTCTGTGAGGAATTTCAACAAACACCTGGTGTGCAAGTCTCTTGAACAACCAAATCAGTGAGTTACTGATTGAATCGATGATATTAAATATAACCCAAATCAGTAAATTACTAATTATTAACTCAAAGCCCTAAAAACTTAAAACAATTATATAAAAAAACAGCTGGAGTGCAACCCAGTTGAACAACCAAATGAGTGAATTAGTGGATGAATTGATGAAATTAATTAAGCAAACATAATCGTTGACGTAATACAAAATGATGTGTGAGTTACAACAACAAATTTGGTGGTGGGTGAGATGGTGAAATGGGCGATTTGATCGAAGGATAGAGAGAGTAATTGGATTGGATTGGATTGGATTGGATTGGATTTGGATATTATTATAACAGAAAATGTTGGAACTGTGTGGGGGTTTTGACGGGCAAATGGATTTATTCAGGACGAGGTTTTTTCGAATAACACGTGTTGGTTACCATTTCCATGGGACTCAGAGATATGGCCGGTTAAAGTCTATGTATGGGTAGAGGTGGTTTTTCTAATACTCGGTTTTGGGTATGGATTTGGTTCTTGTTTTCAGTTATTGCCGGATACAAATTAAGTTTAATTCTTAGTACGAGTTTTGACATTGAAATGCATACCCTTCGGGTAGTAAAAACCCGGGTTCGGGTTTTTTGTGCACCTCTCTTTATGGGCACCATTTACCTATGTATTTACCATGAATAGAGCTGGCCTATTGTATACATGTACATAACACGAAAACTTATCGTGTATAGTTTCTTAAACACGAACACGGACCTTTTAATACGAGGTGTACACGATAAGGCAGAGGGTGCGCCAATGCAGTTGTCGATGGACAGACGATTGTATGGTATGGGTGTAAAAGAATTAGGGTTAAGTAGTTACAGTAGAATATATATTATTTTATTATGTATTTAGTTATAAGTAAAATCTAATCAGGTACTAACGGGTTGGTACTTAACATGTGAACATGTATGTTATCTATTTAGACACGAAAATTAACAAGTCAATTCATATATACCTGAAGTTTAGTACAAGAAACCTATTAAGGCTATATAAGATAGATTTTAAGGTCGTGTAAGTTCGTGTCATACATTCGTGTACATGTCTAAATTCTCGACCGTATATTTTCTTTATATACTTTGAGTAAATTTATTTTATGTTGACCAGTTAGGAACTACTTAGAGGGTGTTTGAGATTTCTGATTTTTACCTCCTTGTGACTTATTGATAAGTCGGAAGTCATAACTTGTGACTTATGAAACTTTTTTACTTACACATTAAACAATCTCAAACACCTTTCTAACTTTTCAATAAGTTATAAGTTATAAGGAAACAAAAATAAAAAATTCCAAACACCCCGTTAAATGAATCATTTTATATATTATAATAAAAAAAATTTTGTCAATTGGTAAATCATTAAAGGATCACATTTATATATATACTTTGAAGGTACTTTGGTACTTAGAGCAAAGTTGAAGGAGAAAAATGCAAATACAAAAAAGCATCAAGTTGGGTGGTAAACAATGGGCGTCACGTAGTGAGCTTCATCAGGACATCAACATATGGACATATCTTGTCATCTTGTGGGTACCATGTTTTTTGTTGATATTGTCGAGATAAATCAGAAGGCAAAATCATGATGATGTCATAGGACGGTTGTATGATACAAATGTGATACTTTCTGACGTCCTTTAGAACATCCGTAGTCCCGCGTTTCCGGCCGCGTTTTGGTGTATAACGCCGGGGGCACACCGCCCCTCCCCCCCCGCGGGCGTTTTGAGTTTTTTTTAACGCGTTTTGAGTAAAACGCTTGAAAATGCACACAAATAAAAAAAAAGTTACCGTTGGGCCATGTTACCATTGGGTAGCCGTTGGTTTAAAAAAAATTATTAACTAAATTTATACTATAAAAACAAACCAAACCTCAATTTTTTTAAAACATTCCTTTCTCCCACTTCTATACCAATTATATTTTTTACACAAATATTTCTATCAAAATGTTTCCGAATAACAACCAAAATGTTCTCGGTTTCGGTCAATTTGCCCGTCAAGGCAACCAAAATCCACAACTGAACCCATCTACCGCCCTGATGCCAACCGTACCCGTCCCGCATCCGTTCGACCCGCAAATGGCTGCGTACATTGCATTTTTACAAAACTCTATGCCAAATGCGTTGCCCGGTTTCCAAAACCCAACGGCAAACATTTTTGCCGGTTCGGGTTCTCAACCCGTCCCGGAGACCCAACCTGACGTCGAGTTCGTGCCGGAGACACAACCCGTCCCGGAGACCGTAGGCGGTTCGAGCCAACGCGGACATCCGAGAAAACACGCAAAGAAGCCCGTCGGCGAACCTCGGGTTAAAAAGACGGTGATACCGTGGAGTATCGACGAGTGCGTACTATGTGCTCGTGCTAGGTGCGCGATATCGGAAGATGCCAAATGCGGTAGGTTTTTAAAATACATATATATTTTTTTAAATTTCTTAGAACAAACATTGAACTTGTAATGTTTTTATTTTTTTTAGCAAACTATCAAAAAACGGGGGTATTTTGGCACAAAATTAAAGAGTTGTTCCACGACCTTGGCGGGGACTCACGTCGAGAAAAAGATTCGTTACTGTCGAAATGGGGCGACATAAAGACCAAATGCATGGGTTTCCATACGGTTTTCTCTCGGATGAATCGAAATAGGAGTAGCGGTGTCTCAGACGTGGAAGCCATGGAAAACGCGTTGACAGAGTATCAACATAAGGTCTCGAGGGTCTTCAATTACTTTGGCATTTGGAATGAACAGTTGAGGTTTCACCCAAATTGGGAGGCGTTTTGTGTGTGTGTGTGAGAGAGTGAGAGAGAGAGAGTAATGATTGCATGAGAGTTATGAGTTTTTTTTATCACTACATCACTTTTTACAAAATTCTCCCATGCTAAATGGACCACCAAGTGTAGCAAAACGTTTAAGTGTAAAGTTTTAACTACATATGGTATTAATATGAAACATTATAAAAAGAAAAAACTAGTAAATATGAAACATTATAAAAAGATGCAACTAGTAAGCATGTGATAGGCATCGAACCACGAAACGGGTAGAAAACAGATAGATCTATTGCTCGTTTGTGATACATAAATCACCACACAAACAAACAATAGGGCAAGGACACTCAATCGGAGATACGGATACACCACTACGATTAGATAATTGGGTCTAAGATCACCACCCAACGCATCACGGTTGAACTAGCAAAGACAAATTAATTTTACTCAAAAATCATTAAGATAAAATTAAAAAAAAAAACTAACTCATAAACTCTCTGTGTTCTTTACACTGACTTCAACTTAAATAGACACTACAAGCGTTTTGTTTTGGAAACTAATAACTACCCACTACTCCATTAACCTAATTAAATAAATAGAAACTTGCATGAAAATATGGAAAAAAAAGTTGCGTGGAAAGGTAAACAAACATATTGAAATTAATTTAGACATGGAACTATGCATGAAGCGGCATGGCTTGCGTAAATGAAGCCGGAAGGAGGCCTACGGATTTTGAAGCAGTGTAAATGAAGCGTTAAAAAAAGATATAAGTAGTAAGCTTGGCTTGCTTGCGGGTTGTTTTTTAGGAATTGAGTCACAGTTTTATTAACCAATATTAACAAACAAATAAAGATACTCTCTTTATACCTTTGAAAAATCGTAAAACATATACCATATACAAATCTAAACAAGAATATCACGAAATATAACATATATACCTTGCATGCTTTTTCATACAATAAATCATACTCGACTCCCTTTGCTGTCTCCATTCCTAAATGTCCATTTCACCTACTAGTGTCGAACATCACCTTCCAGCAGCAATCCTCAGACAATCCAATATTCTCTCGCAACATTGCTGCAACCCCATCATCTCCACCAACGGCTATTCCAAACACCCTTTGCCACATTTTGCCTGAAACTAGAACCGCACCTCGCTAAAGAAGTTCATTTTGTGTTATTTTCATAAGAGTGTCCACAAAGGTTAAATCTATTTCCAGATTTCTACAATGGTTATTAGCTGCGAATGAGAACATGACCTTCTTACGAACCAATGACAGTTGAGTTCTTGTTTCTCGTCCCACATCCTCTAATGTTGTGGGAATTAGGATTTGTTCTATATATCACCTCAATGGCACAATTGAACGATTTAAAGCCCATTTAATCACACGTATTTAGTCCCACTGTCAAAGCCTCCACATCACGCAATGTGCTTTCTATTGTTGCTATCAATGAACGGCGTCTGCATCATATAGATGTTATGTCTTCTTACAAAGAATCTCATGAAGACAATTTTTTGAAACAACCATGGAGATTTGTTGATCTAAATTTTCCTAATTAGTCGTGTCACTTAAAGAAGGCCTTATTTAATCTTAACCAGACACCAGATGCATGGTTACCATTTGTATTAAACATGGTTTCTCTTGTAGCTAGGGATACATCCTTATTCATTTACAAACATGGGTCCTACATTTTATATTTGTTGGTTTATGTCAACGATGTTATTCTCATAGATAACAATGAATTAAGACCCTATTTAGGACTATGTCAGCTCCCATCTTCATACGAACTTTTTTGTTAAGAGATCTTGGCCACCTAAATTAATTCTTGGCTTTTGAGGTAACATACATACATTGAAAATGGCTTGACCTTTTCTGATCCAACTTTTTAGCTAGTCAGTTATTACATGCTCATTATACGACGCATTTCCGTATGTCAAGTAAATCCTTGCAGATGTTAAAAGGTACTCTTCCATGCGGTCTTATTTTACAATGCCCTCCTACTACTTCGCTTCTTGAGTATTGTGATGTGGATTGGGCTTTGAAACTAGATGATCTACATATGATTATTCTATATTTATATATATATGTATATTCTCATGGAAAGCTAAGAAACAATCTATCTTATCTCTTTCGGTTGTGGATCTAAATATTGCACTATAACAAACACGATAGATTGCTGAAATCATTTGGATAGCTTACCTTCTTTGTGAAATTCATGCACTATCTGTTAACCAGCTCATCATTAGCTAGAATTGCCAGCTCATTGGCAGTTTGTTATTTTCTATTTTTGGTTAACATATGAGTAATATTGTGATTATGTATTTCCATATTTTACTCCTTACTTCTGTTGTCTCGTTCATGGTCCTATATATAAAGACCATTTGTATTGTAAAATATATAAATCAATTAAAAGTTCTTTCACCTTTTAAGCTTTTCATGGTATCACAGCCAGATTACCATTGCTTTTGATTTTGATTTTGATTTCCAGTCATCTAACCTATATTATACCCTCTGCTTTCTCTCCCTTCCACATAAAAAAGGCCTGTCTTTCTCATCTCAATTTACAAAATGTCAACCACATCAAGTGCAACATCAGAAACAGTTGGGGCCACATATCAAGCTGTTCAATTTCCAAACCTTGCAAACCTAATATCTGTCAAATTAGATGGTGATAATTACTTAGCCTGGAAACATCATATATTACAATACTGAAAACGATGGGGCTTTTATCATACTGAAGAAAGATATCTCTCTACCTGCTGAAGACTCCGCTGATCGTGCCAATTGGGAAAAGGCAGACGGCTATGTTTCTGCCTGCTTGAATGCAACTTTATCTCCTTCAATTGTTCATATTGCAATAGGTACCTCATATGCTTCTGAATTATGGTCTGCTGTAGAAGAAACATGGAATGAACAGTTGCTTGCCAAGCAAATGCAACTAAAAACACAATTTCAGTTAATGAAACAAAATGACCTCTCAATTACCAGTTATTGTGATAAAGCAAAACAATTAGCAGACTCCTTAAAGGCTGCTGGTGAATCTATCACTGATTTGACACTTGTTCTATAAGTTTTACACGGGTTGAATCTCAACATCACTCCAATTCGGCTCAATATTGAAAGTAGCAACGTGATGCTCACATTCCATCAAATAAAGTCGAAACTGCTCGCATATGAGGCTGTTTAGAACAAGAAAGTTATACCCCACCTGTCAATGCAATGGCGGCCATGACAATGAAACCACCACCTCAGAACAATCCTGATCAAACTGTCATTTGTCAAATATGTGATAAAACTGGCCATCGAGCAAATACTTGTTACCAACTTCGATTCCTTCAATCGCAAAACAGCCAAGGAGGTGGCGGCGGCCGTTGGTGTAGTGGAAATCGCCACAATCGATATCGTGGCGGTGGTCGTAACAACGGAAATAACTGGAACGGTATTCGCGACAACGGGAACAATTGGAACGGTGGTCGGAATTCTTATGGTGATGGTGGAAACTGGTCACAAAATGGCGGAGGATCATGGCCGAATACCACCCAATCGGCAAACGTCATATATGGAAATCCAAATCCGAACAGCTCATATGGAAATGCTAACACCGGATTGATTGATGCAAATGGATGGCTCGGTGGTCAAAAGGGACCCATGGCTCAGCCTACTAATCAAACCCAATTTAACAACTTAAATTCAAATCAAAGTATTCTTGGCCCAGGCCCTAGTTCCTCTAGAGATCCCTCTGCCTTCATGGGTTTTGGTCCATCTAATTTTAACTCAACTGGAACGAACCCCTTCGTTGATCCGCCACATTTTGGACCATCACATTTTAAGTCATGGGCTGCAAATCAGAATACACAGCACCATGGGTACGATTGAGTCATGGATTCCAGACTCTGGTGCTACTGCACACATGACTTCGGATATTTCTTTGGTCCATGATGTTGTTCCATACACAGGTACGGAGAATGTTATTGTCGGTAACGATATGTCGCTTCCCATTTCACATATTGGTCATTCTTTACTACGTTTATCTCATCATACTCTTTTACTCAAGAATGTACTTGTTGTTCCTGGTTTAGCCAAACATTTGCTATCCATTACACAACTTGTCATTGATCATCCCATTGTTGTTATTTTCTCACATCTTGGTTTGTCACTTCAGACTTTGGACGGGCAGATCCTCCACCACATGCAGGCTAGTCCTCACCAGCTTTATTCCTTATCAGCTACTGCTTCTGCATCACGAGAGTTATAGCATTCACGTTTAGGACATCCGTCGGATTTTGTTTTGTCGCGTCTTTCTTTTTTAAATATGTCAAATAAGTCGTTGAACAATGCTTGTAACTCATGCCAAATTTCGAAATCTAGTAGACAACCTTTTTATTCCGTTGAATCTCATTCTATTGTACCTTTACATATTATTCAATGTGATATTTGGGGACCAACCCCTAGTGTTTCTAGATCTAGATATCGTTACTTTATTACGTTCATTGATGACTTCAGTCGTTTCACTTTGATGTATCCTTTATCACATCGGTCACAGGCTACTGATTCCTTTCGGCACTTCAAAGCTCTTGTTGAAAATCTCTTCTCGTGTAACATTAAGCATCTACAATGTGATGGTGCTCCTAAGCTTATTCAAGGCCAAATGGCCAAGTATCTTTCTGATGCAGGTATTGCCTATCGTATTGCCTACCCTTACACACCCCAACAAAACAGGGTTGCTGAGCAGAAAAATCGCCACTTATCTGAGATGGCCCTTGCTCTTCTATCTCATGCTAGTCTTCCACAACGTTTCTGGTATGATGCTTTTGCTACAACTGCCTTTTTAATTAACCGATTACCTACACTTGTTCTCCATAACTCCTCAGCCTATGAGATTCTCTTTGGTACCCGACCAGATTATTCTCTTCTTCGTACCTTTGGGTGTCTGTGTTATCCGTTTCTAGGTAACACTCGTGCAGATAAACTCTCACCGAAATCTGTTCCATGCTTATTTCTCGGTTATTCTCCATCTTATCGTGGTTACCTTTGCTATGATCCTCATACTCAACGTACCTTCACTTCTCGCCATGTCACATTTCATGAGACAATTTTTGACATTCCCACTACTACTAGTACTACAACCCCCTGCACTCCTCCATCCACATCCTCATTCACTATTCTTCCTCCTCCACCATGGGCACCATCAACCACTCTCTCACCTGACTCTTCACCCTCTTTATCACCTACTTCTCCATCTTCTTCACCTCATTTGCCTTCCCATACTTCACCATGTCCTCAACCACCCTCCCATCCCATGATCACTCGTTCTCGTGATCACACTCGTCAGGTTCGCCAGTTTCCTGACCACGTTCTTCTACACACATCTACTTCTACTACTGAACCTGCTACCTTTTCTCAGGCTCATAAATGGCCAGTATGGTGGGATGCGATGCGAGCAGAGGTTGACACTCTGCATGCTAACCGGACCTGGGTTTTGGTCCCTCCTCCTACGGATGCCAACATTGTTGGTTGTAAGTGGGTTTACAGGATTAAGCATAATCCTGATGGTACTATTAGTCGATATAAATCCCGACTTGTTGCGAAGGGCTTTCATCAGACAGAGGGAGTTGGCTACACCGAGACATTTAGCCCTGTGGTGAAACCCACTACTATTCAGATTGTTTTATTTGTTGCTTTTTCTAGGGGATGGGATATCTGACACCGACAGGTTGATGTCAACAATGCCTTTCTTCATGGTGATTTATTTGAGACCGTGTACATGTCTCAGCCTCCAGGCTTTGTTGATTCCACAAGACCACATCACGTATATTTAATGCAGAAGGCTCTTTATGGCCTCAAGCAGGCACCTCGTGCTTGGTTCTCCAAGTTGTCTTCTACACTCGTCACTTCTGGATTATCACAATGTGTGTCCGACACCTCTCTTTTTGTTTACAGCAGTGGTTCAGATGTTTGCTATGTCCTGGTATACGTTGATGACATCATTACTACCGGGAACTCCTCACGTTTTGTCATGACTCTGATTGAGCGACTACATTCACAGTTTGCGCTCAAAGACTTGGGGCCCTTATCATACTTTTTGGGAGTTCAGGCTACATTCTCTGATGACATACTTCATTTATCCCAGCAGCGATACCTACGTGATTTACTGCATCGAACTGGGCTTATAGATTGCCGACCATTACCTACACCAGTTTCTTCTGGTCAACAGCTTTCACGATATTCTGGCATACCTTTAGAGGATCCTATTTTATATCGAAGTACTTTAGGTGCATTACAATACCTTGTGTTGACTCGCCCTAAAATTGCAAATGCCGTCAGTAAGGCTTCCCAGTTTCTACAGAGGCCTACTGACCGTCATTGGGGTGCAGTCAAGCGTATCTTGAGATACCTTAAGGGTACTATCTCCCATGGTTTGGCTATTCGACGATCCAATAGTTCTGAGTTACATGCTTATTCTGATGCTGACTGGGCTGGCGTCGTTCCACTACAGGCTATTGCATCTTTTTTGGACCCAATCTAATCAGTTGGAGCTCCAAGAAGCAACACACTGTTTCACGTTCCAGTACAGAAGCAGAATATCTAGCTTTGGCTCACACTGCAGCAGAGGTTCGTTGGATTATGTCCGTCATGCATGAGCTTCATATTACTTCATCTGGTCCACCTACTCTTTGGTGTGATAATCTTGGCGCCACATATTTAGCGGTCAATCCAGTGTTTCATCAGCGCACAAAACACCTTGAGATTGATCTGCACTTTATCCGAGACATGGTTTTAGCTCACACACTCGCTATCAGATACGTCCCTACTGCTTCCCGACTGGCTGATCTTCTCACCAATGGGTTGTCAAGCACTCTCTTTGACACTCTAAAGAGCAAGCTTCACGTTGATGCGCCCGTTTCACTTGAGGGGGCATGTTAACCAGCTCATCATTAGCTGGAATTGCCAGCTCATTAGTTTTGTTACCAGGACACCATTCCAGGTATCCTATCCGCTTGAAACAACCCTCTTTGTTGTGTACTTCATCTTTCCCAAATCTCTTTAGAAGATCGGACCAAATTTCAAAGGACGTCGCAGTGAATTTCACGCTGCTCCTAGTTTCTTTTTCCATAGCCGTTGTGAGCCATCCCTTTATCATGGCATCACAAGGCTTTTCTAAGAAAGGGGAAACCAGAGTATGTAAGTTGCAAAAATCTCTTTACGTGCTCAAACAGGCTTCACGTAATTGGTATCAAAAGTTCACGACATCTCTTATTGATCTTGGTTTTAAGCAGCTCAAGGCCGACTATTCTCTTTTTATTCATAAACAAGGCAATAACTTTGTGCCAGCTCTTATATATTTTGATGATGTCATCATGGTTGGAAACGATCATGATAAAATACAAATGGTAAAATAAGAGCTTGACAAACATTTTAGCGTTAAGGATCTAGGGGTTCTCAAGTATTTTCTTGGAATTGAAGTGGCTTGTACATCAAAGGGCTTAGTTTTAAGCCAAAGAAAGTATACTCTAGACATTCTTAAAGATTGTGGATTACAAGGGTGCCGCCCAAGTTCATTCCCTATAGAGCCGAATGTGAAACTAGACAAAGGTGAGTCAGAGCCAAAAGTAGACACCAACCAATACCGACAACTGGTGGGTCGGATGCTCTATTTGCAAGCCACAAGGCCTGACATCACATATGCAGTTAACATTCTAAGCCAATTCATTGGTGATCCGAGACAAAACCATCTAGATGTTGCCCATCGGTTGCTCTGGTATCTCAAGGCCATTCCTGGACAAGGAGTCCTTTTACCATGAGAGGGAGGATATAACCTCACAGCTTATTGTGATTATGATTGGCTAGGTTGTCCGTTCACGAGACGGTCCTGAAACAGGATATGCTCTTATCTTGGGAGGAGCTCCTATTTCGTGGAAAACAAAAAAACAGTCTGTTTTTTCTCGCTCATCTGCTGAAGCGGAATACCGTTCCATGGCTTCCACAGTTAGCGAAGTGTTGTGGATATGTTGGCTTCTAAGGGAATTGGACGTTCTTCTAGACGGGCCTACACCACTATTTTGTGATAATCAAGCGGCGAGACAAATAGCTAATAATCCCATCTTCCATGAAAGAACCAAACATGTTGAGATGGACTATTATTTCGTTCGTGAAAGAGTTGAAAGTCAAGAAGTCAGCATTGTTTGCATTGACTCCAAGATGCAGATAGCTGACATCTTTACCAAAGGATTGGGAGCGCCTCAACTAGAATTCCTCCTTGGCAAGTTGGGTGTCGTCAACTTACACGTTCCAACTTGAGGGGGAGTATTGGAATTCAAATATACATACATATCTCACCTATTTTTATCTCGATCTCTCTTCCTTATTTAAGCCGATCTTTTCTAATTTGTCTTTAATTTGCATTTATAATTCCATTTGTATTTAAATGGCTTGACCTGCTTTATTTTATGTGTGATCAAATATAATAATAAAAAGACCTTTGACACCATTGATTTCTTCATGCTTCACATTGGTCCACCACATGTTTCATTTAGAGGATATTATAGATAAATCATATATATTTCATTTAGGGACCCGAAATGGTCCAAGAAGCCAACGATGTCATTAATCAAATCCGTAAGAATCTCCTAGCCGCTAGAGATCGTCAGAAGAGTTACGCCGACAAACGACGAAAACCGATCGAATTTAATGTTGACGATCTTGTCCTTCTAAAAGTATCCCCTTGGAAGGGGGTATTCCGTTTTGGAAAGAAGGGTAAACTAGCTTCTCGTTTCGTTGGTCCTTTCAAAATTCTTGAGCGTGTTGGGAAAGTAGCGTATCGACTTGAACTACCGCAAGAACTTGACGGTGTTCATCCGACATTTCATGTTTCGAATCTTAAAAAGTGCCTAGCCGAGGGTAATCTCCATATACCTCTCGACGAAGTTCATGTTGATAAGTCTATGATTATGGTTGAACGACCCGTTGAGATTTTGGATCGCAACGAGAAGAAAACCAAGCGTAGTCGTATTCGGTTAGTAAAAGTTCGATGGAAATCGCGGCGTGGCGCGGAGTTTACTTGGGAACGAGAAGACGCAATGAAAGAGAAGTATCCACATTTGTTTGCATCATCATCTTCATCTTAATTTCGGGACGAAATTTCCTAAAGTAGTAGATACTGTGACATTCGTCAATTTCGGGTCTCGTTTGTATTCGTTTTTGTATTCGTTTATCATGTAAACCGACCCATTTTGTAAATCAAAGCTTATGATATAATCAAAATGATGGATTTTATGTTACAATATTGTTTTACACTTGTTGGGTCTTGAAAACATTCTTTTTGGTCCTTAAACTCTTTAAAAATGACTTAAACCAAACTTTGGGGACTATTATTGCCATTTACCAAAAACTTGTTTGACCATTTCAACCATCACATGCATCTTTACCCTATTTGTATGAACCATACTCTTACCATTATAAAAGCAAGGCTCCATACACCATTTTGGTTGTTCATCTTCTCCAAATCTCTCTCAAATCCAAGTATTCATCTTCAACATTTTATTATTTTGATTTCTTAAGGTCAACTAACTATAGTCTTTCATTTTAACTTGTTCATCTAATATTACTAACACTTGAATATGGTGGTACAACATATATATAATACACACCCCTTGTTCCTTTATTTGTTACTTCACCGACTCCGGTTGGTTAAGTTTCGAATGTCATAAGTCAAGGCTTCATGGAGGACTTCGTGTTCTTGATATATATTTACACACACATAACGTATTATACATATCACTTATGACTAACTTCTAACTCATTTTAGTTTGTTCATCTTATTTACAAGTTCCATGGTGTGGGTTTGTATAAGACTAACCTCGGTTTAACCGAAACTAGTCCAAACCGGAAACCGAACTTTTGTTTACTAGTTTTGTTAAAATAGTTGTTTAAACATGTTTATTGCTAGATTTGAGTTTCGAAAATCATTTTTACAAGTTCTTTGATATTAAGCATATGGAATCCATCTATGAACTCGTTGGGAGATGGAAACCGAACTAAACCGAAACTTTTGCTTAAAAGACTTGTAGTTAACTTTTTAGTTGTAAAATTTAAGTTTTCTTCATTTATAAACCAATATACAAGTTCTATGATATTTGGGCATGTAGAAACCATCTATGAACTATTTGTGAGATGGAGACCGAACCAAACCGAACTATACCGACTTTTACTCGCTTAAGACACACAAGTGTGTTTTTAGCTATCAAGACTTGTATATTTCTTTAAAAATAGTTTACAAACTGATTTTAATTATTTTCTTAAGTACTTGGAATTGTTGGATCCAACTTGATCTCATCACATAGTTTGGACCGACAAAACCGAACACTCGCTTAACGTGCGTTGTTAGTTCTAAACAATAGATCTACATACTCGGTTAAGTGTTAGTATATTTTAATGAGTTATCTCATAACAATTAATATGTTGGAAAGTTGACTTTGGGTTTGACCATTTGTCAAGACCCGAACCGACAACCCGAACACTCGTTAAAGACCCGTTTTAGTATCTTTGTCCCAAAGGAACTTGCATTTTAGCATTTTTCCCACCTTATTACTTAACATTGGTTAAGTAAATATTAAGGTTAGATACTTTAACCCAGTTTCGAGCAAACTTACGTTTTTAAAGGACTGTTATTATAAATTCTTAAATACTTACATTTTAAACCTTGAACTTTAATTGTTTACTTTTTGCAACAATTATTTTATTTAAAGATCTTCAAGACAACCATTCTAAATCCAATATTTTATTGTCATTTAGGCCTTGCTCGTTAAACTTCATCCATCCGGTTATTCATCTTTTACCGATCAAGTTTTATACTTGAACGTGAGTAACTTCATACCCTGTTTTCTATCTTTTATTTTGGGGGTGACATTTCATCTTATCTAAACTAAATGTTTTATACTTGGGTCTTAAACCACAAACGTTGTTGTATATTTTACTTGAATAATTGCTCGATTTGGTGTTCTATGCTTATTTGCCTATGTGTTTATCGCTTTTGGATGGTGGAACTATAAATCCTAGACCATTTGGCAACCCCTCATGGCAAGGTGTCGTTAACGTAATGCAATTAACGAAAACTATAAAATCCTAAACTATTTGGCAACCCCTTATAGTTGGGTGTCGCTAACTTGTTAGCGATAACTATTTATCCAAGTTTATAGCTATTATTTATGGTTTTACTAGTTTTGTGGCTTTTCATACTATATATCTATTGTTCAAACTTATGAATTGATCACCAACCTTTATGTTGATAAATTTTATTTTATGAAATGTTACAGGTTTGCATCTAGGTTGATTTTGGAGTTTGGTGAAGAAAACGTCACAAATACCGTTAGGATATTAGCAAAAATGAACAATATTTGATTTGCTATATTTTGTTGTATTTGACTTATGAATATTTCGTTATGTGACATTTTCGATGTTGTGAAATGAAATGAGTTTGTTAAATATTGTCGCTTTAAATAGTGTCATGCGCTTATGAGCAATTGTTGCACCCCGGCATGTTCTGCCGCCTTTGGTCGGGGTGTGACAGATTGGTATCAGAGCCATGACAATTAAGATAGGTGGTTAGACGTAACGACCTAGAATTGTTATGCTTAGGGTCCTATACGTGTGTTTATACGTGTTTACTCTATTTAATTGTTCATATCGCATGTTTATTTATAAACTTGTTTAAAATTCACCAATATCCTAAATGTTCACATACACACACTTTCATAGTATTTCCAAGGTATCCTTACCTTACAACGCAAAAATTAGATTTTCATTGTGTTTTATGGATTACAAGATTAACTTGGATCCCGTTGTTTCAAATCCCTTAAAGGTTGCGTTTATATCGGGTTTATAGCCATCATAGAAAATGAGACATTATAAAATGACCATTTGACAAAAAGATTCCAAGGATCGAAGGTGATTTACTTACCTGGGATGGTTGAGTTATAATGCTCGTTTTCTAGGCCATAAATCGTGTTATAAATGTCAATTCTTTAAGTAGTCGAATGCGAGCGTTCTGGTCGACATCCTAATTTTCGGTGTTAAAACAATAGTACTACGGTGGTTCGTGTGCTAGTGTTTTGACATGACTTTGTATCTCGATTTATTGTGTTATCATTGTTATTTGAGTCTAAAACATGAAAAATTCGCGGTGATCTCGTGCACATGTTTAGACTCCAACGTGGTGTTTTATAAAACCTTTTACTTAGTGTTGGAATATCAAGTCGTAGTGATTTCACGCGCGATTTTTCCGACTATATAAAATCTCAAAAATCTCAATTTTCAAGCTTTAACTATCTCAAAATCATTTATGTTTTGTTTACGGTTTTGTTATTTATAAACAAAGTTTTATATTTTATCTAACACTAACATCTTCTCCATACTAACTCTAGGATTTACAAAAATCAAAAAATCAAAATCTTATTTTATTTTATACACCTTGGTATTCATTTCCTTTAACCAAAACTTTTCTCATTTTCTTTATAAATTTTAGCATGCCTCCGCTAAGACGCCAACCGCGATGGGACTCCACCCGACGTATGGCCGCTCTTGTCACCAAGCAAATGGCCGTTGTGATTCCTGAACTTATGACCCAAATACAAGCAAACCAACCTGCACCCGTTGTGGCACCTATTGAACCTAAACCCGCATCCTACCTGCTTAAACAATTTACTAGTGCCAACCCGGCCGAATTCTTTGGAACCAACTGTGCGACTACCTTGCTGCAATGGTTCGAATCTGTGGAGAATGTGTTTTTACACAGCGAATGCCCCGAAGCAAAAAAGAAAAACTTTGCTTCAAGCATGTTTAGGGGAACCGCCCTAACATGGTGGGGTAGTGTTATGCACCTCCAAGGTACGGATGTGGCCATGGCTTTTCCATGGGCCGAGCTCAAGGCGCTTATGAAGAAGAAATTTTGTCCCAAACACAAGCTCCAAAAGCTTGAGGAAGAATTTTGAAACCTAAAGCAAGAAAGTGGTGATAACGCCGCTTACTCACTCCGTTTCCATGAGTTGAGCATCCTTGTTCCCCATTTGGTTACCCCAACCGAACGTGAAATTGATAAATATATTGGAGGTTTACCGATGAAAATCCGGGACTCGGTCATGAGTAGCAAACCCGCGAACCTTGAGGAAGCCATCACATTAGCCGGTTGGCTATCGGAAAATCACGTGAAGGCGGGTACCCTAACCCTCAAGAAAGCAAGTGAGAAAGACAAGCCCGAGCCCGCTCCCCAAACCAAGGTTGAACCCACACCACAAGCCATTCAAACTCTTCCCGACACAACAACAACAACAACAAAAATAAACCCAAAACCAACTACAGAAATTATGCCGTCACCCAACCTCAACCACAACAACAAACCAAAACCCTCCCTCAAAACCGAAAACCTTATGTTGGGAACTCCCCGCTATGTAACACTTGCCAACTTCACCACCCAACAAACTCGCCTTGTCGCCAATGTACCATTTGTAACCGACTTGGCCATCTCAACACCACATGCCGATCCCCACTACGAACCCAACCCAACCAACCTAACCAACCAAACCAACCAAGAACTTTTCCCCAAAATTCCCAAAACCGATATGCACCCTACCCACCAAACCAACCCCAACCACCCCGATCTTGTTACAATTGTGGAGATCCAAACCATTTCCGCAACAATTGCCCTCGCCTCACCTTTGCTAACCAAACCGTGACCGTACCTTACTACCAAACTGAAGCTTACCAAGTTCAAATCTACCAACCCCAAATTCCCCAACTCAATGCATCACTCATCCAACCCTTCTAAGCAATCCAGGCACCACCTCCACCTCCACAACAAGCACCTCAAGTCAACCATGGTAATCAAGGGCGAGCTTTTATGATGAATGCAAATCAAGCTCAAGTGGCAAACGATGTTGTGAACGGTATGTTTTTGGTGAACTATCATTTGGCTTCTATTTTATTTAACACCGGTGCCGATAGAAGTTTTATTTCTTTGAAATTTGAGTCGAAACTTGCGATGCCTCGAACTAAACTTTCCTGACCGTTCTCTGTTGAAGTCGCCAATGGAAATTCTATTACCATCAATTCCGTCGTCCGCGATTGTTCTCTTATTCTTTCTAAGCATAAATTCTCCATTGATCTCATCCCGATGCAAATGGGTAGCTTCGATGTCATAGTAGGCATGGATTGGTTATCTTTGCACCGTGCTGAAGTCGTTTGTTTTGATAAATTCATTCGCATCCCGCTCGTCAACGGTAAAATTCTTAAGGTCTTTGGAAACGCAACGCCCCGAAGGCTAAATCTCATGTCGTGTGCTTAATCGCAAAAGTACTTATGCCAAAAGTATGTTCCGTTTCTAGCTCTCTCGGTGACAAAAGACAAAAAGGAAAGGAAGATTCAAGATATTCCTATTGTTCGTGATTTCCTTGATGTCTTTCCCGATGATGTTACCGGTCTTCCTCCCGTTCGTCCGATTGAATTCCAAATCGATCTTGTGCCCGGCGCGATGCCCGTGGCCAAGGCTCCTTATCGTCTAGCCCCGTCGGAATGCAAGAACTGTCAAACCAACTCGAAGAACTTTCCGATAAAGGCTTCATTCGTCTAAGCTCTTCTCCTTGGGGCGCTCCCGTTCTCTTCGTGAAAAAGAAGGATGGTTCGTTTCGTATGTGCATTGATTATCGTGAACTTAACAAGCTTACTATTAAAAATCGTTATCCATTGCCACGTATCGACGACTTATTCGACCAACTTCAAGGCGCAACTTGTTTCTCCAAAATTGATGTTCGATCGGGTTATCATCAATTGCGTGTTCGCGAAGAAGACATTCCAAAAACCGCTTTCCGTACTCGATATGGACATTTCGAATTTTTGGTTATGCCCTTCGGGTTAACAAATGCACCCGCGGTATTTATAGACCTCATGAACCACGTTTGCAAACCATTCCTTGATAAATTCGTTATTGTCTTTATTGATGACATCCTTATCTTTCCGTAAAAGATCAGTATTTAATCGATTCGAAATCTTAACAGCTAAACATTGATCCTTAAAATCTTGAATAAATATCAGAAATTTCCTGCTGAAGCATGTCAATTTCAGCCTGAGCATGACCTCTGTCTTCAGCTTCCATAGAAGATAATTTCCGTGTTCTCTTAGATATCTTCTTCTGAACAGATTTTATCTGCATTTTAACAACCAAAACATGTTTTGTTGGTTCTCAGTAATTTTGTAAAAAGTGATGTTATTTTGGGATGATCCGGACCTGTTTGCATGGCCACCGCGACAGACCATGCTTACGACAGATTTTCTTTATGACAGTTGGGCTGACTTGTATCTTCTTCCGAGCCACTTCAATGGGAAGATGAAAGTAGCCAACAAAATCTCGTACGGTAAGTTTTCGCGTTCTGTCCCTCTGCTCAAGAAACATCATAAAAATTAATAAATATAAATTCATATAAATTGCAATTTTGATTGTGATAATTTAATCTATGATCTAGTAGCCGATAATATTCAATACTGTGAATTTAATCAATGACGCTCTTACCTTTCACTTTCATGATGCATAATCATAATATATTTCTTCTTAATTTAAGTACTTATGGACAATTATTCGCGTAATGGGGATATGTGCATTCCTTGTGAAAGAAATCGAGTGGATATCATTATAAATCTATGATCGATGGTTATCTATGACAACCAAAATAAAAGTTAAAGCGTGTCACAATAAATTATCATAATAGGTTTATAGGCTATAGTTTGAGTTATTAATATCCAACTTGCCTATAAATTTTTGTAAGTTTAAACGAAAAGGATTTGTTTAAGATGATGAACCTGGATCGAAAGGGTAGTCTTGTTAACAGATGTTGCTGATCTACTGCTCTGTCCATTTGGTACATGGCTCATGTGATGATCACCTATTTAAAGAAACCATGTTCATAAGTGAATTATGCATCTCAATATGTGTTTAAAGCATATTGTTCATGACCTTGAAAATGTAACACCAAAGTTCTTGTAAATAGTGAATCTTGAAAATATGTTTTAACATATATAAGCCAGCCATGTATCAACCCTGAAACTCTTTAAAATTGTGATCTTGAATATGAGCAAACATATATATACACACAGACTACTATATTGTATTTTCATCTCTCAAAACTTTTTAAATCTTCTAAATTTATGGATCTTGAAGATTTAGTTATTGAGGCAAGCCAAGCATGGTTATTATTATTATTATTCTTATTATTATTATTATTATTATGTATTAGTAGGTGGTTTAGAAACAATTAGGATAGTAGTTCTAAATGTTTTTTTTTTGAACTTATTGTACTGTTATTAAGTTTGCTACCCTTATAAGCGAACGCTTGGGTGATAAAAGAAAAAACTCTATTGAGTCCGCTTGTCACCCAAGTATTCGCTTATAACTGTAGTGTGCCGCCTAGAAGTACAAAAATTTCCTAAAACGATAGTATGTCCCGATCTTGTTTCTAAGCAATCTTATAAAAATCATGCATGGCAAGATTATGTTATCAAAGCCTAAAATCATTGATCTTGGTTGTATAGAATAAAACATTGAACCTGAATCTTCGCGAACATGATCATCGGTAACCACCTTACTATCCTCCCAATCCAACCCAACACATACAGCTTCATAAAATGAAGAAAGTGGATCTTGAAGCATTTTGTAAGCCTTCTTTTTTCGTTCCATGCAATATTCCACAAGAAACTGTTTCACTCTTCTTATACTCTCCTTGTGAAAACTTAATCGCAAAACAAACAATCAATAGTAATCCAAACAAATAGTGGTACAATAAAATTTAACCAAATTAATTCAACTTACTCAAACATCTTATACTCATGATTCCGGTTTGTCTTTGTTTGAGGGACACGATATTTATCAAGAACCGCATGACAAATCACACCAAGTCTTCCATGAATCTCAAGCTTGGTAATCTCAGAACCTAATCAGAAAAACCCAATATTGTAGTTAAAAACATTTATAAATTAAAAAAATAACAATGTTTGAAAAATAAAATTTGATTATAATACCAATGATCTAATTAAACAAGAAACACACCATTGGTATGTGTGACTTGTCTTAATACTTGACAACAACTACAAGTATATGGTGGCACTTTCCAAGGCCACGATGAAAGATTAATCGGGTTTCCAAACTCGTTCGCTTTATCATTTGTTTGAAAACCGAACCCCTCTTCAATAATCGAATCACTGGGATGATTAATGAATTTGGGGCCTTCTAGATCTACGGGTGGTTGATCATGAATTGGAAAGTTGTTGTCGTCGTTCATAAGGAAGTGTTCGAGTGCTTGGAGAGTACTGGGGACTAATGGTTCGACGGCGTAAGGGAGAATGACGTGGGTTTCGGCCATGGCGGCAACCACCACCATATGGGAAAGAAAACGTCAAGGGAAAGAATGAAATGGAAAGGCGGGAAATTAAGAATTGGCGGTTAAATACCGTTATTTGATGTCCTTGTGTTTTTATAAAACAGAAAACTAGTCCCAACTATACACAAATAAATAAAACTAATGTTGGATATCTGGTATTTAATTAAAAGGTGTTTATCACTACTAGAAAACAGTTGTTTTTTTTTTTTCCAAAAATTTCCTATAAACTTTTAACGAGATGTGATTTCCAAACTAAAAATACCAACACTGATTTTGCTACAGTATTTCAACAAAATATGATAATATGATTTTTCGTTGGAAACTGTTGTTAACCAACTTTCCAACAAAATTCTAACAACTCGTACATATATCAATTATACATTTATTATTTCTAACAAATTTGCTATATATATATATAATCCGTCATAGGAAAATGACTCATTTCCAAGTAGTGCATTAAATGTGATACAACAAGAAAGATAACTTTGTTTTCAGTAGGATCGGTTTTGCTATTCAAAAGAGGGTGACGGCGCAGCTTGTTGCCCGCTTATCTGCCTCTTTATTGTAATTGGATCCATTTTATTATAATATAAGAAACTGTTAAAGAAGTTGTGATAAGATAACATGGTTTTCAAAACAGTTGATCCTACACATAATGCAAATCATCATAATATAAGTTACGGATTGCATTTGAAGAAAAAAGTCAATCCGATAGCTAACACCGAAACACTCTAGTGTTTCCCATCCTTGAGATATCCTACACCCTTAATTATAAGATCTTTAAGAACACAAACGATAATTCAAAGACAAGTAAGCATGCCTCGTTGATTACTGAATCAAGTATGCACACATCACGATAAATATATGTCAGATGATATCACACACGTCTTGATCGTGATGATATGCCCGACGTCTTATAAGAGATCATGCTTGAACAGGTTCATGATTAATAACACATCATGGTTAGTCTCTTTAACATTATCATCTTCTTTCTTATGAACAAATCTTCTTCTATGCAGCTTTGAAGTTCTTTTTCAGGCAACAGATTTACTTCTAACACAAATCTCAATGGTTATGAATTACATGAGATTTGTTAGTCTCACATCCAATAAGACATTAACTTTTGCATCTTGCAACGCAAGAATATGCACCTCTTTTTGAGAAGCACTTCGATTTTCAGTAAGTTCATCAAACAGTTTCATTTTCACTTGCATGGTTCCTTCCTATAAAATGGGAGCCGAATTGTTTAAAATCAGTTTCGGGTTATTTGAACATAAACCAGATTCATTCTTATGCCATTTGACTAATTCTGTGGATTCTACTATATCACACTCAACAATCAGCATTTGTGATTGCTCTCTTTTTGTTCCAAAACTAACAAGATTATTCTGAATAAGCTTCTTAGTCAAACGAACCGAACGTTCAATGGGAAGCTCGTTTAATTAAATGAACGAACGTGAACACATGTTTCGTTCGTTTATTTATGTTCATGAACGTTCATTTATGTCGCTTATGTTCGTAAACGCACGTTCAGATTTAAAACAAACGAACATGAACAGCAAGTATGTTTTCAATTAAGTGTTCGTGTTTGTGTTCGCTTAAAGTTAAATGTTTGTGCTCGTTCGGTTCATTTACAAGTCTATTCACATTTCTTTGTAATAAAACTTAATTCGAACTCAAATGGTTCAGATTAAAACCAAAACACCAAATCAAATCTTCCAAAATGTACATATCTTTTTACACAGATTTGAAGCTCATAAACCAAGAATGAGGTAAAAGAACAAAATTTCAACATGAAACTGTAACAAAACACTTGAAAACTATAAAATAAAAGAAAATGGATCATATGCCACAGTAAAGTAAAATAACAAGAAAAAGAAGATATAAGCAGCATTTAGGTCAACTCCAAGGATCATCCCAGCCATTAGGACCCCCACTCTTCACAAAACCCATTATCGCTTCAACCGCTTCAGCAACTCGGTTAGATAGAGAATGGTTTCCCCATTCTATCTCAACTTTCTCTGCACCCCCCATTGCTCTACACAGTCTGTAGTTGCAATAATATGCATGAGATAGATGGCAATTTCAACTTGTTTACTTAATAGTGAGTCGGGTTATTTATATGATTCTCTCTCTATCATGTCTAACGAAACATAAATATAAGAAACTTAGAAAAGAAGTAAAAAATCATCGAAACTTTAACTCCAGTAAAGTCATTCGACTTTCTTTCCAGTCTTGTTAAATCATTTTATAAATATTATTTATATTTTTTAAGTTAAGTGAGACAAATGAAACATATGTGAATCCAAGTTACTATTTAGTGATTATTTTTTTTTCCAGTTTGACTTAAATTGAACAAGTAGTATGTAACTTGGTTAAGGTGTTAAAAAGGAGGTCATGGGTTCAAACCTTATATAGTGTTAAAATTTAGACGTTCAAAAAAAAATGTAACTTGGTTATTATTTAGTGAATTTATTTCTTCACTCTTTACCTCCAACTTCAAGCTAACTTGAAAAAATTAATCACCAAACAATAACTAAGATTCATATAACTTCCACTTAGGACACTACAAAATAAAAATAAAAACGTGTTAACTACTCAGAAGGTCCTTGTGGTTTGCGTAAATTGCTAGTTTGATCTTTAAGCTTGAAACGTAGCACGGATGGTCCTTGGAATATATGAGCGTTATTCCAGTTAAGGGCATATGAAATGACTGGAGGGTATTTTAGTCATTTCACACGCACTTAACTGGAATCACTAACGCTCATCCATCCCAAGGACCATCAGTGTTAAGTTTCAGAAACAGTGCGAAACAGATATGTAATTTTTCAAACTTAAGGGCCAAATTTGGAATTGGGCAAACCACAAGAACCAGTCGAGTAATTAACTCTTAAAAAATATATACATATGTTAAAAAATATCACAAGATTGAAACACCTAACAAAAGTTGAGTGACTCTAGAGCGCAACAAAACAAAAAAAAAACTGACTATAATGAAACACGTAGAAAATTTGGTTGCTATTGGGTGAAGTTTTCCTTAATTAAAAATCCCATTTTGACCGGTTACACAACCCACCGGACCTGCTTAATTTGCCACATCTAAACCTAAACATCTATATATTTGAGCAAGTGAAATTAAGTAACTGCACTTGCCTTTGCACCAATGCTTTCTTGTCAACATAATCTGGCACATATTCATCAGCCATAGAAAATATTACCTGCATAATGCAAACTTTTTTATAATATCATGAACAGAATTGACTGGGGGTCTGTAATACTTCAAATGCACATTATACCTGGCATGGCGTGTTACACATGTGACCAAGTCTCTGTTTTAGTTGGTCATCACTGAGATCAGAACTGAACATGTCATCATCACCCATGTATGCACACAGGGAGTGAAATCTGCAACGGTCACAAGTTCATCAGCTACAGAAATACTCTGTTAAAATAATAAAAGGATAGTACGGTTTTAGTCTCTGTCGTTTGGCCAAAATAAAATATAGTCTGAAAGTTTAAATTTGGATTTTTTTAGTCATTGTGGTTTCATTCTCGTTTCAATTAACACCACACTTCTAACACCATCCAATTCTGTTGTTAAGTTTTTTTGTGAAATGACTAAACTACCCATGTGTTAACATAAATATAAAAAAAATAAAGAAAAGGATAATGGGACCCATAAGGCGGCAGTATCTTTTTTTCTAATTTCTTTAGTTTTTTTATTTTGTTAACAAATGGGTGGTTTAGTCATTTCACAAAAATAAAACGGCAAATACGGATGGCGTTAGAAGTGTAGCTCTGATTGAAACGAAATGAAACACACGGTGAATAAAAAGGTGAAATCAAACGGTTATTTTGGCCCAACCAAACGGACTAAAACAGTACTTTACTAAAAAAATTCATTGTTACCATCTATTAACTTGATACACGATCCAACATTCCTCTTAAAGAATCTTCCAGAAATTCTCAAGTTCAGGCATATTTTAAAGGGTTGTATTATGAAAAACCAATATACATTCTTAATTTTATGAAAAAGTCTCTCGGCCTAATTTTTTGGTATATTAAAGTCCTTCAACTTGTAAAAAAACACATGAAAAGTCAAAACTAAATGTTATATATATAAGTCCCTAAGCTTGTGTAAATGCACGAACTTTTAAATTGTTTTTAAAATACTGACTTGTTAACTCTAATAAGTTGGTACAAGTTTTTTTCGCATATTCACTCTGTTAAAGTGTGACCAGTGGTTGTTTATGGTATCAACCCTATTTGAAAATTAAAACAGTACTTTGCATAAATTAGTTTGGTGACCTTTTTCATGAAAAGTAAGAAAGTACAATGGTTGTTTATGGTATCAACCCTATTTGAAACTTCTAGAAAGACCATGTATTATTCTACAATTTTAAAGGTCAGTCTTTTCAGTTTTCATAACGTATAACAGTTTGCAATACATTAATCCACTTTTCAATTATAAATAGGTTTTAAAACTCACCTATAAGCGGTTATTGGGGAATCCTGATTCGCTTCCCGAGGCATTAACTCGGATCCCCGACCTTCACTTATTAATTTTGAAGCCAAATCAATCATTGCAGCAGTCTCGGGGAGCGTTGCTCTAAATTCCCGATCACTAACCGGAGCCTAAATGATATGATGATCGGTTACAACAAATTGTTTAAAAAAAATTTAGAAAACTAATGTGGGCCCAAAATTTTAACAAAACATCTTGAAAGTCAACAAGAGTAAATGCTAAAAGAAAGTTCAAATCATTGAACAAATTAGATAAAAAGGAAGCAAGTTGAAATTCATTCAAATTATATTATAATGCATACAGCCTTTTGATCAGTTAATTCAAAAGGGCTTGTTAAAATGATAAAATCAACTTTTCAACTTGTTCATAAATTATCACAATTAGGCCTGTAAATTAACTGAATGTTCAGTGAAACGTTCATGATTTGTTTCGTGGAAAGTTTGTTTATGTTCATTTATATAACAAATGAACAAGCATGAACAAAAAGCTTGTATACTGTTCATTTACTTAAACGAACAAGCATGAGCACATGTATCATTCATTTATTTATGTTCATGACGATTCGTTTAAGTTTGTTCATTGGAATACGTTCATTTGCGTTAGTTAGTTAACGTTAATTAAGTCCGTTCGTTTATGTTTATTTAAGTTCATTCATTTACTTTCGTCATATATTCATTTAAATTTTATGGGCCCGTTACAACTTAGCTTAAGTTATAACTTTTGAGACCCAACACGTTCTTCACATTACTTTTAACTGGTTTTAGCTCAATTATGTTGTTTATTTCATACGTTTATGTTTTCAAGTAGTTCATTTATACTGTTATCAAACGTACATAAATGAACACGAACAAAAAAAACCATTCGTTTAATTGTTCGCGTTTGATCATTGTTCACATGCTGCATTAGAGAAAACATACCTGTAATATAGCAGCACGGACAGCTCTAGAGCATGCTGCATTGGTACGCATGTAATGAACAATATCCTATTAATAAACTAAGGCGTGAGTAATTTATATGATTATTTGAATCTACTTTCAGATTAAATGCAATTTCAATAAATATAATTCAAAGTGGTTACTTGACAGCCTGTACTGTGTCCGAGAAGCACTACACCCTCTGAGTTTTCTTTGTTTATTAAGTGATTAACCAACTGATCAAGCTCCAATGCATCCTTTAATATGACAAATAAAACCAAGATTTACCATCATTCTACCTTAAATTATTAATTTTAAAACCAATCTCAAAATATAAAATAAATAATGTTACCTCTTTCAAGCTTGATATGCCATATCCACTGTAAGAAGATGAAAACAAAAACTGAACTAATGACCACTTTTCTCTATCCAAAGCAATTGCAAGCGGCTCCAAATATCTAACAATGGAAATGATTCAGGCTTGCATGCTTCATGCAAGATTTAAGTGAAAGCAACATAATTAACTGGATGCACAAGAATAAAGTTGTAATAAGAAAATTTACACATGTGTATCTGAATGTTGTTCTTTATTAAATAACCAGACTTTGAGCTGAAAATGATTCATCTATAGTAGTGTTTCCAGAACTGAGAAAATGAATATATACACATTAAAATAGAAAACCTTATATTCTCTATGATCTTCGTACCTTACAAAACAGATGTCAATCGTATGACCTGCAGTAATCTCTGAGTTAGCCACTCATCTATTGAATTCTGATTCATCTCAAAACAATAAATCGTTCCTTGTTGATGGTTTTAAGAAGTCTCTTATTTGAATCAACAATTTGAGAGGAAACATATTGATTACTTCCACTTCGATGTGAAAACTTACGAGTTTTAAGAAGTTCTTGCATTTCCCAAAATCAAAATACCAGAAATCATAAGATTTTAAATCAAAGTATAAATAATCAAAAATGTTCTTCGTGTCAAACTACTGCTTCGAATAAGATTTCTCGTAAAACCATTGACCAAGAATGAATTTAGGTTTGAGGCGGATCCTAGTTGAATAGATGATTAAATAACAAGAGTTTATCGTGAGTTATACAATCTGCATCTATTTGTAAGGTGCGAGGACCTAAAGAATATAATGTTTTTTTTGTCAATATGTTCAATTTTAAGATGTATATAATTATTTCTCAGTTATGGCCACATTACTATAGATGATTTATTTTGGGCTCAAAATGTGGTTATTTAATTTGATATTGCAACTGTAAAAATTGTCCTTGATAAAGATGCAACACTTATGCTAGAATGCTTTGTGGTCCTTGGTATACAGTGGTTCGCCAGACTGAATATGGTCTAAGCTAATTGGACCAACCAGAACTCAAAAAAAATGTTTTTTGAGTTCACAATTGCAGGTCAAAAGTATACACTGCATGGAGCCAAACCGACCAACCAGAACTCTGAAACTTTGAGTTCATAATTTGAGGATCAGGGCATTTTTTTTACTTGAGAACAAGTCGATTGTTGGGGCAGAATGTACTGATACGAGCCCGATTTCTATACGAGTGGGTATTATAGTCGGATTCAAGGGAAGAGATGGGTCAAAGAAGTTATCAAGTAAAAGGGTAAGTGGCTAGTTGTGTAGCTGAGGATTAGGAGCAGTTATAGCTGTACTTGGGTTTATGTATATGTTTCATGTTCTAGTTTATATTTTTCGTATGTTTTTGTTATCTAGATTACTAGGTTAACTCCTCCTAATCAGAGAGTTACCCTTCTCGATCCTCTATCCCTTTTATTTTTAGTAATTAAATCAAGTGTTTTCAGTTCTAATCATGTTAAAATTCATAACTATGGTCTAGAATTCCTTCAGTACATACTTATAAATCTTGTGGGCCACGTGCACTTTGTGTTCTCTCGTTTTGTGTCAATCTTTCTTTTACGGCCACACATTTCTTTTCTTTGTTTGGCACCTTCTGAGTGTTGAATAGGATCTTGGTATTGAAATACAAATTTAACTTTAATGCCAACTCGAACAAGAAGGTATATTGATTGTGTTTATAATAGGGTTATACACGGGCTCTATATAGACTGCAGAGAATAACATTACACTTGGATACCTTCTAGATATGATAATCATATAACTAGTCTAATATTCAAAGTGTGATACACTTTTGCAATGTAGTGAAGGATTGGAAACAACTTAAGGGACCAGAGCTTTTATTCTTAAATTGTTTCCCTTTTTCCTCCACTGTCACTATAAAGGTGCAAATGAAGTCTTTGAGCTTGGAAGTTGGATTCTCCTAATTACTATCATGTGTTAAAGAAAAAATCACTTCTAAACTCAGTAAACAACTCTTGTTCAAACTATAATTCAACAAAGTTTTATTGATAAGTATATACATACTCTGTAGCCAAAAATCCATCCGTCAATCCACCGATAAAAACCACATGTTGTTTATAATCCCCGGTTTTAAATGCAACCTGCATCAAAGATAATAGCATATCAATTTCCAGGCAACACAGTAACAATGAGAGTCAACATACAGTCTCAACATGTTCTATTTCTGATGATAAATAGTTTATTTAACAAAATAAGATCATAAGCAAGTTTTATAACTTATAAAATTGCATAATACTAATACCAAACCCTAACTATAAAATCCAAAAATTGCACTATTAACTAATCATCACTGGCAACAATCATTAATCTCTTACAATAATCGAAAACCGATTAAAACCTCAAGATAAAAGGAATTAAAGGTACAACATATTGATTTACACGCGTAGTCAACATACAGTCAAAATTCTCTTTCTGATGATAAAACTTTATATATCTGATTAATTTCAATTTCAGATGTCGGTGCCACTAATGAAGAACCAAGCTTAATTGGTCCAATGTCAGACTCAATTCTTTTATTTATTTATTTATTTTGAACATGTTTTCTTTTTAAAAAAGATGTTACTTTCTTTAAATACATATTTTGGGGGCTTGCTAATTTATGTTTACGATTTACTATGTTATTTTGTTGTATTTTGGTGTTGACAGATTTATTCTTTGTTTCGCTCTGGTGCTGTAACCCGATTTTGACTGAATTCGCGTCGACTCGTAACCACAGCTCGTGGGTTTAAATATGTTTTCTTTTGGTCACAAGCTATACGAGTACCAATACTATCCTGAACGCTTACTTATCTTTTAGGTTTATTGTCGTTACCATAACAAACCTAATCGGTACCGACCGAATTCACGTCACTGTGATTTTGTTACCTTGTTCAGATTAATATCAAAATCTAAATATCAAACCCTAAATATAAGATCCAAAAATTTACATAAAATTTAATAAATTTCAAATCTAATCATCACCGGCAACAATCACTGATCTCTTACAATAATCAAAAATTGATTAAAACCTCAAGACAAAAGAGAATTAAAGGTATAACATATTGACTTACACGCGTAGTCAACATACAGTCAAAATGTTCTCCTTCTGATAAAACTTTGTTTAACATAACAGATAATAAGCAAGTTATGTGAGCACCACATCAACATAAACCGGTATTTATAACTCTGATTAATTTCAGATGTCGATGCCACTAATGAAGAACCAGGCTTGATTGGTCCACGTGACTGGCATGTTGTGATGCCACGTCACTCTTTTGTTTTCGTTTTTTTTATTTTGAATATGTTTTATTTTAAAAAAAAATGTTACTTTCTTTAAATACATATTTTGGGGGCTTACTAATTTATGTTTACGACTTACTATGTTATTTGTTGTATTTTAGTGTTGATGATTATTTTCTGTTTCATTCTGGAGTTGTCACCCAAATTCGCGTTGACTCGCAGCCACAACAATTTTTCTCATAAGCTATATGAGTGACAATACTATTTTGGGCGTTATTGCCGTTACCATAACAAACCTAATCGATAACAATTGAATTCACTGTGCAGTTTTGTTACCTAGTTCAGATTAATATCAAAATTCAAATACCAAACCCTGAATATAAGATCCAAAAATTGCACATTAACTAATCATCACTGGCAACAATCATTGATCTCTTATAATAATCAAAAATCGATTAAAACCTCGAGACCAAACCGATTTTAAGATCCAAAACTAGCACAGATCAAACAGAGGGATAACTTCTAATTAATTATCACAAGCTATACGAGTGCCAATACTATTCTAGGCGTTCACTAATTTATCTTTTAGGTTTATTGTCATTACCATAACGAACCTAACCTAACCTATACCGACTGAATTCGTCTCGTTGTGCGGTTTTGTTAGCTAGTTCCGATTAGTATCAACATTTAAATACCAAACGCTAAATACAAGATCTAAAAATTGCTAACTAACCAATGATAATTTCACAGAAATTTTATTAAACTTCAAATCAAATCATCACAGGAAACAATGATTGATCTCTTACAAGTTACAATAATAAAAAAACGAATAACACCTCAAGATCAAAACGATTAACGATATTTTGGGGGGCTTACTAATTTATGTTTACATTTTAGTATGTTATTTTGTTATATTTTGGTGTTGACAGATTTATTTTTTGTTTCGTTCCAGTGCTGTAGCAATACCAACAGAACTCCCGTCGACTCACAGGCTCACAGCCACAGCGCGTGAACTTTACCAAACGATATATACATTTCATTTACCACAATCTATCGAGTGCCGATACTATCATGGGCGTTTACTAATTTATTTCTTTTAGGTTCATCGTCGTCGTTACCATAACAAACGTAACCGGTACCGACCGAATTCACGGCAGTGTGATTTTGTTACCTAATTCAGATTAATATCAAAATCTAAATACCACACCACCCTAAATATAAGATCCAAAAACTTAAATAAAATTTGAAATCTAATTATCACTGGCAACAATCACTGATCAAACAGAATTAAGATCAAAGACTATCAAAACTAACACAGATCACGAATAATAATAATAATAATAATAATAATAAGTTGTAATTAATTATATTAGGTTACAGACTCATATATATAAATACCTGAATAGATTTAGGGCCGTACTTGAACATGACACCACGGAACTGATTCTTCCGGTTGATAGGACCGCCGCTGCCGCCACCGGATACGGCGGAGCTGGCGGCGATTGCGGACGTGTTTGACTTGCGGCCGCGGACAATGCCGGAAAACCAGGAAGTGGAAGAAGAAGATGCAGGTGGAGAAGAAGATGAGTTGTCTGGATTCATGTTGCTTTCAGCCATTGGAATTGGAATTTGATTTGACTGAATGAGTTCTAGGGTTTGTCAAAATGTTTTAACGGTTATGAACAAGACAGATATGAGATTAGATGTATTTACTATTTTGGTGGTTATGTTTAGCTCAGCTTCTATTTTATTAATTACTAGCTGCTACGTGCAAACATGTCATCGGATGCGTAACCGGTGTTATCGTTTCTGTATGTGCGTGGCTTCACAGTAGTATGTGCGTAACCCGAAGATAGTATGTTCGTATTTCGGCATTGGAATCTTAGCCGGTATTAGCACACAACGATTGTACACGTGCAATCAGGTGTCGATGCGCACTTAACGCTGCATTGAACTCGTCTTGACCCGCAATCAGTTCTGTTTGACACTGTTCTAACCCTAAATTCGTTATGACTTGACCCCTTTCAACCCAAACCTGTCCCGTTCCAAACCAAATTAGGGGCTGTTTGGCAAACCTCTGAATTGTTAAGTGCTAAATGGGTAAGAGGTCTGAATGAGTAAGATGATCTGAACCAGTAAGAGCTTAATGAAATGTATGTGTTTGGTTAGACATCTGAATAACTGTGCAAAATTACTATTTTACCCCTTTGCATGATTTGGTATTAATCTCATTCAAAAGATCTAAATAATTTTACATTATTCAAAAGAGCTAAATGATTCTAAACAGATTGTAACAAATATATATTGGCCCTAATTTCTAAGAAGCCCGAATTCAACAACCATCTGTTAAATAGGTACCGCATCTTCTGTTAAATTCATGAACAACAACTGTAAATATACAACCGCACCTTTTGATAAGGGGGTGTATTTTTTTCAATTAGCTAAAATTCTGGAAACACAATATATAAAAGCTTATATACATATACAAAACCCAAAATACACGATATATGCCTAAAGATGAAAATTTTATACAAAGAAGTTTCAAAGTACCACAAACATATATGTTTACAAATGAAGTAATAAACAATAACTTCCGAACCGACGTCTTCACCCTTGCAACCCGAGCCGACGTCTTCACCCGAAGTCCCGAACCGTAAAAATTGCCTAACAAAACACAGTTAAATATATAAACAACCATACGTCCAGTAGCCCAAAATTAGAGTAAATTAGAGTAAAAGAGTGAGAGAAGGAAAAATTGCAAACAAGCACATTTGAATTTTTATAAAGTAACTTTAAGGTAATTCAATAATACCACAAACAAAGCAAGCATCAAGCACATATGTCCAGTAGCTCAAAATGATGGTTGTTAGCACATTCACAAACCTAAAATGATTGGATATAAAATATGCTAAAACATAAAATATGCAAGTCAATTGGATGTCAAATATGCTAAAACTTAAATTGCAACTGTCAAGTAAACACCACTCATTGCACTATATTTGCTAAAACATAAAATATGCATATGTCGGTTAGATGTCAAATATGCAAGTGTAAATTGCAATTGTTTCATATGGAAACTGTATTTAGCATTTCTATTTAAAAGACAGGGGGCATTACCTTTTAACTCTCAAATCAACATCCATTTTCTTTTGTAAAATTGTAGCATATGGGCCAGGTGTAATGTTGTTGCAAATGACAAATAAATATGATAAATTAATAGCAAAGTTGTTGCAAAGCATTTCATCAAATATCTTATAAACATAATTAATGGTTTCAACCATATGTAAGTCACCGCAAACGGGTATTCGGTTCATCCCCCATAGCTTGAATACATACAATAAAGTTTATACTTTAGCAATGGTCTGCGCAGCTGTAGCTTTTTAACGATTTTTCCCACTTACACTTGATTTCATGCCCCAAACTAAAAATCTAAGTAACGTAGACTTATAAAGCTTCGAAACGATATAAAATACGGGATGATTGCCACATCTTTTTATGACTTTAGATCAGTTAAGACTGCAACTGACAGTCGGCAATGGTGGTTCAGGTGGATGCGACGACGGAAATATGGTTCGATCGACCGCCTCTGATCGGTGAGGAAGGATTCAGTTGTGTTACAATTCAAACTATCCTAAATCCATGGATTCGCAGGTTGTACGAACACAATCACTGTAATCATCAGAAAACATCCGAAAATTATCTGAGAGCTAAAATTTAGCCTCATACAAGTTCAAAAACCTAATTGCAAAATGCAATTATGATTAAATTATCATTAAGATTACGTTACTAGGCATTATTATTTACGAAAACTGCGTTATATTTTTCAATTTATGATAACAAATTTGCAAGAAAAAAATTAGTTGTGGTTTAGAATTAGAAGTAGGTTACACAAATTTCTGGACTTAACCATGGGCACTTTTGTGGGACTTTGAAGGTGGCTTTTCATATTACTGTATGCATATATACATCAATCTCTCCATGCAGTTTGATTGTTTGGTTACTATTTTTTTAGCTTTAACCTATCAAATATGCTTCAAGTTTTCTTATTAGTGTCGGTTCAACCTTTTTTTCACAACCACAGGCTCAGGTTTCACATCTGGAAGGACAACACAATTAAAAGAGCAACCTACTACTGTTAAACTCAAGAAGAACAACGCAATTAAAAACACTTACCTGCTATATCAACTAGTAACTATATAATATAATCATACATTGTATTTCCAGTAACATAAGTAAAGAATCTTAATCTATGGCATTCAATTAATATTATGGGTTACACCTTCTTGAATTCAAAGATTAGGGTTTCAAGAACATATACCTCATTTTTTTTTATCTCTAACTAGAGATTAATTGTTAGAACCAAAGCAAGAATCAACGAAAATTAATCAATTAACTTAAACTGAACATCAATTAGCCGTTCATACCATAAACCCTAGCTTCTAGGCCTAGCCTATCAAACCCCAGAGGTAGAAATCGACTGACGGTGGGGAAACATAAGAGTAGAAATCAAGTAGGGAAACAAAAATCATACCTTTTAATCAAGTGCCTGGTAGCCAGAAGAGAAGGAGAAAGAAAGAAAGAGCCAGCGTGGGTAAAATTGTCTCTGAACCATTCAACCTTCAATTTCAATCCCAACGAATAAGAGGATGATGGAGCTTTCAGATGTATGATGTTAACAAACCAAATCAGACCCAACCAAACACACCCTTAACCTTTTTGTATCGACTCATTCCAACCTTAACCTTGTATACCCGACCGATTCGTTTGCCGGTCTTTAATGCTAATCAGGTAATACGTAAAGTTTTTAAAATAGAAAAAGTATAGCATTACCATACTCAAATTAAAGATAATAAAATACTCGTTTTTATAGTATAATGTTTTTAAAAAAATATTAACGTGTGAAAAAGTTATAAACGTTTAAACGTCATCGGGGTAGTTAGTTTAAAATAAGGGGTATATATGTAACTATTATATAAGTTAACCAAATATGACTAAAGTTAAAGGACCAAACTTGTAGTTAATTTTGAATAACTTAAAAATCAACCGTATGATTTTATTTTGCTAAAAGACAAAATTAGCAAAAGACAAAATTGCCCCTAAAATGTCTTAAATTTATACACTGTAGTTTGTACTAAAAACAACAAGTTTGGTACCTCTTAAAAATTAAGAGGTCTCTCACTCATGCTTTATATATAATATAGATTATTAATTAACTTAGTAAATGATCTGATGCTTTGCGACGGGTAGGGCTGTTCAAAACCGGATATCCGAAACTTTCGGACAATGAAAATCACTATCCGAATCCGAAACTTCGGATATCCGAAATTTCGGATATCCGAACCTCGGATATCCAAATATCCGAAAAAAGAAGTAAAATAAAAAAACACTTGTTTTAATAATAAAAACCGTACATCATGTTAAGAATTCAAGTTTTCATATCCAATAAATCAAACATACAACCACCAAATAACAAGTTTCTAAATCCAACAAACGAAACATACAACAACCAAACATATAAAATAAAATAAAAATATATAAAAATTAAAACACCGGATAATTTGAATAATTCGGATATCCGAAAAATCTGAAAACTGCTATCCAAATCCGAATTCGAAATTTCGAATATCCGGGATTCGGATATCCGAATTTTTGGATATCCGAAAATTCGGATAGTTCGGATACGGATAGTCGGATAATTCGGATACGGATTCAAATTTGGATAGTTTTGAACACCCCTAGCGACGAGAGCATTGATACATATTGGTCCGTCTCTTTTAATGAGGACTTTGATATAACATAAAGTTAATAAAGTTTGTTTACATGTTATAGTAGCTCGATTTTAATAAAAAAAACATTTCCATCGAAGTGTGTGTGGGAAATATGGTTGTCTTTGTAAAAGAACTAAAATGCATTTAAGAAAACAAAAATATATTATACTTGACACGCATGTTTTAGTCATGCATTGTGTGAGCTCGGTATTGATACAAATTTATATTGAAGCATACGTAGAAACATTGTCGTTTGTTTCAAATTTAGAGTAGCATAAAGTTGAAAAAAAATAAAAATATATAATATTTGATTAACATCGATTTCGAACGAAACTTGTGTTCAAACGTAAATAAAAATAAACGTTCGTGATCGTATATTTGAAAATTAAGATAGCATAGCATATTAAAATATGTATGACTAAAATATGTTAAATTCAAAATTTATAGAAAAAAAAAAGTAAGTAAGTTGTCAATAAGTTAGTGGTTAATATATTTACTTTTTCATAAATAGTGATTTTATATGAGTTAAGACTATCCACTATGGTGACTATTTATTGTTGGGTATTATATTTTAGATCGACTCATCGAATTGTTACTCGTTTATAAGAAGAAATTAAAGAAAGACAACAAGATATTATATCGAGTAATTGAAGCATTGACGGGTGAAATATTATATTATATTTTATTCCTTTGGTCCTATCCAAGTGGCGGTGGAGTGAAGACCAAGGCACAAGACTAGTATAAATAGATGATTTAGGTAATTTGTTTAGGTCATGTGTGAATTGTGAGATTTATTATTGTATTAGGAGAGTTTTCCCCCGGGGAAGAGATCTCCCCGGGTGACCGTTCCTTTGTATGTATGAATGTATGTATGAGTGTTCTTCATGACAATCATTCGGTTAATGAAATCATACTACTACATCTATTTATTGTGTTTCGATTACATACAATTGTTCATCCTACTTTATTGATTATTGTTAATCGAAACGAACTCTCCACATCCGTCCATTATTATTGTTCAAGAGTGAATACGTGTTACGATCCTAACCCGGATCCTAGCTCCACCGTTAATACCGATTATTCACGCTTCCGCACCGGGGATCGGTTCTCACAATTGGTATCAGAGCAGGTTACCGAATCGTTCAGACTAACTGTCGAACTAGATTCAATTCGCTCTTGAATCCGCCATGGACGTTAAACTTGAAGTTTGTTGAAGTTTTTATGGGTTTTTGCATGGATTTGGAGGAACTTTGATGATTGAAGGATTATAGATGTTGACTGATGTTTGGGTCGATGATTAATTCGGAGATTCAACATCAATTTCATGTTTATGTATTCAGTTTTGTCCAGATCTACAATATTCGGTTTGTTTTTGTTCAAACTCGTTTATATTTGAGGTTCTAGACTTGATTGTTTTGATGAAATTAAGGTTAGATTGGCGATAGAATGTTGATTTCGTGATGATTTGATGAGATTGCAATGATTAATTTCATATATCAAGTGTTTAATTTTGGATATAAGATTTTAGGGTTCTTATGTTCAAAATTGGGGGAAATCAAAACCATGTGTTTAGGCAAATTTGATGACTAGTTATGGTTCGTATGATGATTATGATGTGTTTGGAGCCAATTTGGATACCTTTATGTGTTCAAGGAAATGAGTTTGTTTGAGAAAATGTGCTTGAGCTGTGGAACTGCCAGTTATATGAGAAGATGGATTATGTGTTCGAGATGGTGTGGCAGTTTGCTGACATGATTCAGGTTTAGAGCACATGTATTTTGCTGGATGTGTTCGGTGATTTTATGCTGTAACAACATGTTGCAGCTGATACAATATGATCTTGAACAGATGTTATACAAATTGTTTGCTGCTGGTACATACACGAACAATTAACGGATTCTGCTGCTGCATATTTTTAGTCAGGGGCAGTTTGGTCATTTGCAGCATAAGCATATTATAAACGATCAAACGGGCCAAAACTTGCTGAATTTACTGCTTTAACAAGCTGCGGTCTGCTGTTTGGTTGCTAAAATTGACTCTTAAACGAAAGAAATTACAAGTTCGGTTGTGAAACGGGCCAAAACGTGAGGAATTTAATTGATTTGGTGCTGAAATGCTGACAAAACGGGCCAAAACGCATTGTTTTAAGTGCTGATTTTTGTCGAAAAGTTGCCAAAACGAGCTGAACTTGCTGATTATTATTAGTGAAAGTGCTGATTTTTGCTGAAACGCACTGTTTAAGTGCTGAAAAGTGCTGAAACGCACTCTTTAAGTGCTGAAAATTACTGAAACGTGTTTAAACGAGCTGAAATACACTGTTTTGTTGCTGAAATGTGCTGAAAGTTGCTGTAACGAACTGATTCGTTGCTGTTTTTGCTGATATACGAGCTGAACATGCTGATTTTGCTGCTGAAACGGCTCCAAAACGCACTGAAACTACTGATTTGTTGCTGAAAACGCGCTGATTTGTGCTTAAACGAGCTGTTTAACGTGCTGAACAGCTGTTAAACGAGCTGAAATGCACTGAAATTGCTTATTAATTGTTGTTAAAATGTGTTGTGAACGAGTTGATTGTTTGCTGATTAACACATGCTGTTAAGGAGCTATTAACGTGTTGTTAACGTGCTGATATTACCGGTAAAACGTGCTGAAGTCGCTGTTAAATGTCGCTGAAAATGTTGTTAAAAGGTGCTGTTAACGGGCTGATTATTTGCAAGGGTATTTCAGTCTGTTTATAGCTGGTACATGTTCTAAAACTGAAGATACAAGGATATATGCTCGAAATGTTAAGTGATTCAAGTCCAAGCACAAAAAGATAAGTTCTTAAGGCTTCGAGCACATAACTTTGACCACAAGCACTTAATTTTTGTTTCGAGTACATAAGTGTTTGTCGAGCATGTGATGTTTTAAGTCTCGAGCACATCGTGTTTTATTGAGCATATCAATATTCATCTCGAGCACATCTTGTGTGCACGAGCGTATCATGAGTTTTGATGGAAAATCTTCTAAGTATGGAGGCTCGAGCACACTTTTTGCTCACTAGCATGCTTTGTGCTAGTAAAGAAAACCTTCATGAAATCACTGCATCTTTTTTACTCTCAAGCACACTGTGTGCTAGTATAGAAAGTTTGTGTTTGTGAAATATTTCAAGTTTTTGGAAGAAATTTTTGGAAAGAGGTATGAAGCCTGAGATTGTTGAGAATCTATCCAGAGAATCAGTGTTGGACCAGTACAACAAATTGAAAAGAAAATAAAAAACAAAGAGGGTTCAAACTGAGAGCTTTAAACAGTCTGAACCAACTGATGAACCTCAAGTAAAGAAGAGAAGAATTCAAACTTTGAGGGAGAAGACAAAAGAAAAGTCAGATCAGTTGAAACCCCTACTCCTCACAAAGTGAAGCCTGAACCTGAGGATGAACCATTTGTTCCTTGGGAGAATGAAGAGATGATCAACATTCTGAGGAACATAATGATCAATCAAAGGGGGAATGAGTGAAGCAGACTTTAATGTCTTGGAAAAGGAGGATCTGAAAAACCTTTTCTATTTTCAAAAGAGTGAATGGGAAAAAGCTTTAAGAGAAGGTGAGAACCCAAGATACTATGAAGATGGAAGATTTGTACCTGCTGGGTTGGCAAACACTCCTGGAATGGCAAAAATGTTACTAGAACTTAAAGAACATGGAGAAAATGTTGTTGAACTTGCCAATCTTCCAACTGAAATGGTAGAGGACATCTACATAAAGTTTTTCAACTTAAGGCCTGGGAAACCAAAGAAGTCTATTCCTTTTAGGCCTCCAATTTCAAGAAGATTTCCACAAGGTGGAAGAGGTCAAGGAGGAAGAGGCGAATCAAGCAGTTCTGCACAACAAAGAACAGTAAGACCATAGTCTGATGTGGATCTTCCTAGAGAACTGTACTTTGATTCTGTTACTGAGTCTTTGAAAGTGATTATGGAAAGCCGATCGCTAAGAGACATAGTTGTGAGAAGTGATTTCTATGAATACACTCAGGAACAACTAGAAAGAATGGCCAGACTCAACTTGTATGATTACCGAAATAGAAGTAGGATGGCTGGAAGGCAGATGAATAATCTGTCAAAGTTTTTACTGGATAAAGCTGAGAAAGGGTTCCCATTCTTAAAAGAAAAGAGAAGCTGGAGAATGATTCAGCTTCACAAGTCAAAGAGGACAGAAAAATTGAAGAAAATGGACATTGCTGAAAGAGACTTTGTGATGAATGTCAGAGATAGGAATCCCCTATCAAATATGAACACATACATAAGTCTTGAAAGAAGAATGACACGGGCCAACTACACAGTGCAAAGGAATGGTATCTGTAACGGTTCCGGCAAATTCAGGTATACCCTAGCCGGAATATACTATTTACGTGTTATTTAATACTAAATATATGAATTATAATGTGTTTATACGAGTATATAAGATTCACAGTACGAATTATACTCGAATGTACAGCTAGTCGTATTGAAATTACGATTAATTGATTATGCGATCAAACGAGCGATAGTTATTGAAACCTGAATGAATCGAGGGTTCAATTATAGACGAGATATATGATATTTAGTGATGTTACGGAGTATTAAAGCTTCGGGATAAGTGGATTAAAGCACAGAAAAAGGATTTCGATTTAATAGTACGTCGGTACGTTAAACGAAACCTTTAATACCAAACCGAGCAAGAGACGATCAATCAAGCCGAAAAAGATGCACGATAATTAATGATATGATGTTTTAAGTTAATAAACATCATGGTTTAAGTTTTTAAAGTTTTTAAATCGGTTTTATATAAATTTCTTTTTTTAAAGCCGAAAAACGACCGTTTTAAGCCGAATTAGACGTTTAACTGAAAAACGAACTGAACCAGATTATCCAAAACATTATCCAGATCACGGAAATCCAAATGAGTGGACTAGATTGAACAAGTGGGTCCCACCCCACCAATCCTTTAGTCCGATCGGACTTCCCACACACAAACCATTTTCATTTTCTTTTTTTCACACACCCAACTCAACAAACCTTCAACTCTCTCAAACCTTTGATCAAAAACCCGAGTTTTCAAGCAAGAACACAAGGTAAAAACCGAGTTGTAATCGTGTTTATCTTCCTTTCTTAGGTTTTCTTTCAAGAAAATGAGGTTTCAAATGAAAAATGGGTGAAAACCCGAGATGAAACCGATTCTTGCATGATCAAGTGATGTATACGGGTTATACAAAGGATCTTGGTCCAAGAAATGAGTTAAACGAGTCAAAAACGAATTTTTACGGTTAAAATCTTTGTTTTTATATCATAACCGTAACCATGAAAGAAATGGCTTGATCGTGAGTATAACTTGCTTGGTATTGTGGTATGTTGTTTGTAGGCTCTGTATTTAGTGGTAGATAAGGCGGAAAGATGAGTTTGTAGCTTGTAGTGGCGGAAAACGAAAGGTATATTCGGTTTTTGTCGGTGTATGTGTTTTTGGACAGATTGTTGGTCGTTTAGAGTTAGGTCACGAAATTTTACAGAGGTGTTAAACACATGGAAATATGAGTTCTGTGAATTTTTGGTAATTTTTGGATGAAGGATGAATATCTGGTGAATTTAATGCTCGGTTTTGGCCAAAAATGGTGAAAAATAGTTAAATATCATGAAAAATTCTGGAAAATTGTGGATAAGCTTTTCATATCATGTATAAGTCACACACAAAATTTGAGGTCTGTTGGAGAAGTCTAAGTAGGCTTTTCGGTTAAACGAGTTCTAGGGATTTCTAGCTCGGTTTTAGTAAAAATGGCATTTAAAAGAAGATTTTGGTTTTGGAAAAATTACAGGGGACTATGTGGATGGCAGGGGACATCCAGGAGAAATTTGGGATTTTTCTAAGATCGTTTGGTATTTACGACATATTTAGTGTTTAAATGGTGTTTAAAAATAGATAAGTATATTTTAAATATAAGAATTAATTCTGGGAATATTTTTATAAAATTCCCCACTGTTAAAAAGTGATTTGTGCAAAATTTCAAGATCCGAGGGTAAACGGACATTTATTTGTGCTAAATGGAACTTAAAAACAAACTTTTAAAGCTTAAAACGAGTAAACCGGCAAAGTTCGCCTAAGCGAGCTGACTGGTGTTTGAAAACCTTAAAAATGGATGATTTTTATGAAACTAAGTTAATCAAGTAAAAATAAATCATCCGAAAATAATTCGGATGATTTGGGTAATTTTACCCGATTTAACCGTTTCCGGTGTATTAAAGGCGGAAACGGGCCCCGCGGCCAAACGGGGTGTCTAACCGAGCTCTAATTTCACCACTTTAATTAAAATATCAGTAACAACTATTTTCGGGTCGTATGTGACCAAACTCATTTTTTTTTTTAAAACATAAAGACGGATAACAGTGCTAGGCACGCAAAACGAGAAAAACGACTAATAGTAGTTGTGACCTTGGAACTCTAAACGACATCACAATCTAAGTCCGGAGAAGTGTTTCTGGGTTAACCTTGCCCCCAGAACGGGTACAGTGCTGGGTTGACAGTGTTCCCAGGTGTACCGATTGATAAGATTAAAGATTATAAAAACAATAATTGTATAATAATGATCGTAGGGATCATATTACAGATTGGACGAGTTAATTGATAATGATTGTTGTTACCTGCTTGCATGTGCTAAGGTGAGTTTTCACGAGCCTCTTTTTACTGAAATGTTTTAAATATTTTCCCGGGGCGGAAAGCATGTTTCTATCAAAATGATTAAGTACGTGCTGAACGCATGGAAATGAATGTATTTATATAATGTTTAATGTACGGGAATCGTACGGTAATGTATTGAAATGGTAATTGTTTGAGTTGTTAATATTGTAAGGTCCCGCAACAGTTTCTGGGGTAACAGAGTTCCCAGAGGTTATTGGAAGTATGTTTCTGGGGTAACAGAGTTCCCAGAGGTTAGTAAATGTGTTTCTGGGGTAACAGAGTTCCCAGAGGTTATTGGAAGTATGTTTCTGGGGTAACAGAGTTCCCAGAGGTTATTAAATGTGTTTCTGGGGTAACAGAGTTCCCAGAGGTTATTGGAAGTATGTTTCTGGGGTAACAGAGTTCCCAGAGGTTATTAAATGTGTTTCTGGGGTAACAGAGTTCCCAGAGGTTATTGGAAGTATGTTTTTGGGGTAACAGAGTTCCCAGAGGTTATTAAATGTATTTATGGGTTGACAGTGTCCCCAGATAATATTATATTATGATATGGATTTATCATGGTTTACTAAAATTGTGAAACTCACCAACTATTCGTAGTTGACCCGTTTTCTCACATGCTTTTCAGGTACAACTAAGATAAAGTGATTGATTACGTGCTAAGTGCTTGATGTTTGTAAAGTTTGCGTGCTGGACGTTAGAATACATTATAACAGATAGAATTATGAATCGTATTGTACGATGTGTGTATCACCTAGACGGTAATGAAAAATGAGATAATGTAATTTTGAAGTATATTAATGCATTCGGTTTTCTTTATAAACAATGTGGTTGATATCATGGGTGTCTGTCGCATCCCGTTTACGTTTCCGCTGCGGTCACGGGGTGTTACAGAACTTGGTATCAGAGCCATTGGTTATAAAAGAATTAGGATGTCTTTAAAAGATACCTAAAATATAACCAGTAGCTCAAGTGTTATAGGATCTGAATATCAACTAATAATTTATAGTGACGAGGTCTGGATGAACTTGGATGGACAAGTGAGTTATTATGGTCCGGAACATAATAACAGACTTGTCCGCACGAGGGAATTCAGGGGAAGTCACGGGGTACATTAATAGGTAAAAATGGCAACATATGTGTACAGTATATAATATTATTTATATGTGCTAATGTGTATATATATATACACGTGTGCATATCTTGGGGGTTCAAGTATTGGGAAATAAGACCCGGATAAGGAACCGGGGGATGTGATAATAAAAAGTACCGAGGATGCTGAAATTTCTAGAGCATCGGTTGGTGATAAGTCGGACTTATCGGGTTATAGTTATGATGGTACCAAGTCAAATCTCCCGTTTGACATTAACCAGAAATGTCTAGTAACCGTCACTCCCAACCAAAATTTGATAAATCCCATACCCTACCAACACCGGTACCCGCCTATTCTAATAACTTCCTATGTTATCCTTACATCCGTTAGATGTTTACACCCATGTAGGCTCGAATAGAATGATTACCTATACACAAAGAAGTGTTGGAATCATTATGGCATAGTTGGTTGCTCGTACGTAGGAGGTATACTGTGTATGCCGGATATACGAATAGACACGGATATTATAACTCCGTGGTACGTAATCGTTTGGTGCTCATGGTGAGCATGTATCGGTTATGCTGACATGCAAAAGGATATTGAAATCAAGCATATTAAACATTGATCTTTGTTGAGAAAGGTCTATATGTCAGTTGGTGACAAGGGTTATGAAACATATTTAAACGTTAACCGATGTCAGGTTAAGTCCATATGTTATTATATTTGTGGGACATATATACTAGATGCCGGTATGTGTAATATATGTGATAATATTTGGTGTGTATGTGTACCTGTTGTTATGATTGAGCTGGTAACGAGTTATATGGTGAGATTAGTATTGATTACTGCGTACGGGATGAGTACGGCAGAATGACATAAAAAGAGTAACTCCAATGATGGAGATTGATATGATTCAGTTGATTGCTCAAGGATAGCAGATGATGATACCGAATGTAGTATCACAGATCACTGCTAGTGCTGATGCAAATGTGAATGCAGAATTATAGATCGAGCAATCACATGATTATGAATATTTCAATTCTTAGTGGTATTACTAAGAGTGATAACGTCCCACCGAATGCCATTATGACTACAAGTGTTAGTTATATACTAAACATGAATAGTAGTCGTAATGAATTAGATCCGGTATGAAGGATATGTTTGTTGTTTGTGGTAAGGAAATTATTAATAGTTTACTGATGGTAAAGGGAGGAATAGATTAGCGAGTGGATAGAAAAGATCGAAATGGTTAAGGATATTGGTAAGAGTCTAGAATATTGTGTAGTGAAATATGCTACAGATATGTTGGTAGATTATGTTGTATCGTAATGGAACACGATGGTACAAAAATTATAGTTGGAAAATTATTACTCAGATGATATGGTCAGGATTTAAAATTCTAGTACCGGAGCACTCTTATTCGAGTAATTGAGTTCAGAGATTTGAAACTGAGCTATGAAAGATAGAAATGTTGTGTGCTGATCACTTAGAAAGCGCTAATCGTTTAAAGGAATTGTCATGTCTGGTAACATGACTAATTACTCCTGAAACTAAGCGAAGTAAGTGCAATATTGGGGACTAACTCCATCGATAAGGAGTATAGTCAAACCTGTAAAATATACAACCTTTGGAAGGGTTGTGTCGCAAACCAGCATTGATATATTTGATTCTATGGGAAGGGGAATGAAAGGACGTTAGGTGAAACGTCGAGTGTTAAAGAAGGGAAATGGTAAAGGTATAGTGCAAGATAGACTTGCGAATAAGTAGGTACGTCCTACAACCCAGAATTATACTAAGACTAGTTCTGTTGCGAAAACATGAACCGCATAAAGAGTCCTTCCTTAAATGTGGAAAATATGGTTATCGGCAGGATGAAGAATGTCGGGTGATAGTAGGCCACAGGTGTGGTAGAGATAGACGTAATGTCCCAATTGTAGAACCAATTGAAGCCATGTGAACTGGCAACCCCAACTCATTCGTGTACAACCACTCCGAATCCAACAACTTCAATAACAATCCACCCAAAGAAATCAAATTATGCCAAACAGTTGTATTTGCTATGAATGTGGCAGTACAGAACGTTTCAAGAGAAATTGCCCAAAGTTGAACCAAGGTGTAGTTGGAAGACGAACCTCATGACAAGCATCAACCTCTGATCAAGCAAGGAGCCGTGCTTTTGTGAGTAATACGAATAAAGCACGTCATGATCCAAAGGTGGTATTAAGTATGTTGTAGTTTCAAATCAATAGGCACCAGTGATTTTTTTTACGGTCGTCGATAGTAGTTAATTCCTGTTAATCTCCTACCCTTTGGAAAGATACCGATTAGTGAAACTATAGAACCCTATGCTGTAGAATCGCTAACGGTAAATCCCTAATGGTTAACTAAATTGTTCGAATTGTCCTATTATTCTGAACGATTAACCTTTCCCTATTGACCTACGACCAACAAAGTTAAGAAGTTTTGACGTAATAGTTAACATGGATTGGCTAACTCAATATGAAGCTGAGATTAAATAGGAAAAGAAGATGATTAGAAGCTCTCTTTCGGACGATGAAGCGATTAGATACAGAGAAAAGTGTACGGTATTATGTTACCACTCTAATCTCATCTTGAGATGTTATAATATTTAATACAAGAAGACGTGGTGTATTTAACAAACGTGATTGCCAAAGTATTTAAAAGAAAACATATAGAAGATATCCCGGTGGTGCGCAAATTTCCACAAGTTTTCCCAGAAGAACTTCCTGGATTACCGCCAACCCGACAGGTCGAATTCAGAATCGATTTAATACCTCAAGCTGGCCCTGTTGCTAAAGCATCTTACCGACTTGCACCATCCGAGGTGCAAGAATTATCCAATCAGTTACAAGAATTGTTGGATAAGATTTTATACGACCTAGTTAGTCACCATGGGGTGCACCAGTTTTAAATGGGTAAATGAAGGACGGAAGTGTTAGGATATGTGTTGATTAGGGAGAATTGAGTAAAGTGACGATCAAGAGTAGGTGCTCACTTCTTCGAAGTGAATGATCTGTTTAACCAACTGCAAGGGACGATTTATTTTTAGAAAAATTGATCTTGGATATAGTTATCACCAAATGAGAGATCCAAGAGGAAGACGTTGCAACAACAGTGTTTCGGACTCGCTACGGCCATTATGAATTCTTAATTATGCCTTTCGGGCTAACAAATGCGCCGGCAGCATTCATGGAACTCATGAACCGAGTCTGTAACTTTATTTTGACAAATTTGTCATAACATTCATTGATGATATTTTAATATATTCGCAACATAAAGAAGAGCACGAGCGATGATTAAGGAAAATTGTGGAAGTGTTAAAGCAAGATGAGCTATACGCGAAGTTTTCGAAATGTGATTTTGAATAAAGAGGGCATAATCCCTTGGTCATGTTGTAAAGCAACAAGGATTTCACATAGAACCAAATAAGATAGAAACCATTAAAATTGTGCCAAGCACCGATTTTAAGTCTCCCCGATGGAGACGATGGATTTGTCGCGTATTGTGACGCGTCGCGTAGAAGGGTATGATGCGTGACGCAGTATAATAAGGTTATAGCCTATGCTTCTCGACAGTTAAAAATACACGAGAAAAATTACACTACTCATGACTTAGAACTGGGAGCAGTTATCTATGCACTTAAAATGTGGAGACATTGTCTCTACGATACAAAGTGCACCATCTTCACCGATCATAAAAGTTTGCATCACATATTCGATCAGAAAGAACTAAATATGAGGCAACGAAGATGGGTTGAGTTGTTAAACAATTATGACTGTGACATCCGTTACCACCCGGCAGGGCTAACGTCGTAACCGATGCCTTGAGTAGGAAAGATCGGGTTAAGCCATTGCGAATGAGGGCGTTGGGGATGATAGTCCAGTCGAACTTTTCGGATCTGATTCGAGTCGCTCAACGTGAGGCGTTGAAAGAGAGACAATTGGAAAAGGAGGAACTTTACGGCAATGAGGAGAATTTCGAACATCGCGTGGACTAAATTCTCTACTTCAAAAATCGGGTTTGGATCCCGACCCATCCATGACCTTCATGAATTAATCATTGACGAAGCGCATAGATCGAAATAATCCATACATCCGGGATCGGATTTGACTATTGATGATGCGAATATCTGAAAGGATTTTATTAATGGCCGAGTTTGGAGAAAGATATGGTTACGTATGTTGGTGAATATTTAAGTTGTGCAATAGATAAGGCTGCATACCGAAAACCCTTGGGAACGCCACAATAACAGAAAAGTCGCCAATGATAGTGGGAATAAATTACATTGGATTTCGGGATGCAAATTCCCAAGATATATCAAAGGCATGAGGAAAATTGGGTAATCGCGGATCGATTAACCAATCCTCGCATTCATTCCAATCTATGACAATTACCACAATGAATTCTTGCCTAAATTTCCTGATGGTAAAATGGTATCTCGTCGTGGAGTGCCATTTTCAATTATCTCAGATCAAAATAGTCACCCTACTTCCATTATTGGAAGGCGGGGAAGGAAGCATCGAGAGCTTGAAGCTTTTATGGGTGAAGTAATTATCACCAGTTTGTTAAATTGAAAATGGGCGTCAATCAAGCCATAAGATTGGAATTGATTCGAGAAACAACCAATCGGATTTATAATATTTAAGACAAATTGAAAGCAGCGCGTAATTGGCAAAGGAGTTATGCCAACATTCAAAGGAAACCATTGTCGCCGGAAAGGGGTGACAAGGTATTTTAAGGCATCACCTTAGAGAGGTGATATGAAGTTTGACAAAACCGAAAATAGCCTCTAGATAAATTGGACCCCATGAGAACTATCTCCATGGTTAGTCATTTAGTTTATCAATTAAAGTACTCCAGGGGCTAAGTACTGTACATGATATTTTGCCATGTATACGGATTGAAAAGTGCCTAAGCGATGAGGCAACGAAAGTACTAGTAATAGAAGTACTCGTAGAAGACATGTTTGATATCATAACTAATTCCGTAGAGATAGTAGACGGGAAAACTAAACAGTTTGGACATACCAAGCGTTATTAATTAAGATTAAGTGGAAATTCACAGCGAGGACCAGATTATACTTGGTAACGCGAGGGTGAATTCTGAAGGAAAAACCTCCCACATTTCTCTCGAAAGGAGATAGTGGGCGTGTAAAATTTCGAGGACGAAATTTCTTAACGGGGGGAGAATGTAACGGTTCCGGCAAATTCAGGTATACCCTAGCCGGAATATACTATTTACGTGTTATTTAATACTAAATATATGAATTATAATGTGTTTATACGAGTATATAAGATTCACAGTACGAATTATACTCGAATGTACAGCTAGTCGTATTGAAATTATGATTAATTGATTATGCGATCAAACGAGCGATAGTTATTGAAACCCGAATGAATCGAGGGTTCAATTATAGACGAGATATATGATATTTAGTGATGTTACGAAGTATTAAAGCTTCGGGATAAGTGGATTAAAGCACAGAAAAAGGATTTCGATTTAATAGTACGTCGGTACGTTAAACGAAACCTTTAATACCAAACCGAGCAAGAGACGATCGATCAAGACGAAAAAGATGCACGATAATTAATGATATGATGTTTTAAGTTAATAAACATCATGGTTTAAGTTTTTAAAGTTTTTAAATCGGTTTTATATAAATTTCTTTTTTTAAAGCCGAAAAACGCCCGTTTTAAGCCGAATTAGACGTTTAACTGAAAAACGAACTGAACCAGATTATCCAAAACATTATCCAGATCACGGAAATCCAAATGAGTGGACTAGATTGAACAAGTGGGTCCCACCCCACCCATCCTTTAGTCCGATCGGACTTCCCACACACAAACCATTTTCATTTTCTTTTTTTCACACACCCAACTCAACAAACCTTCAACTCTCTCAAACCTTTGATCAAAAACCCGAGTTTTCAAGCAAGAACACAAGGTAAAAACCGAGTTGTAATCGTGTTTATCTTCCTTTCTTAGGTTTTCTTTCAAGAAAATGAGGTTTCAAATGAAAAATGGGTGAAAACCCGAGATGAAACCGATTCTTGCATGATCAAGTGATGTATACGGGTTATACAAAGGATCTTGGTCCAAGAAATGAGTTAAACGAGTCAAAAACGAATTTTTACGGTTAAAATCTTTGTTTTTATATCATAACCGTAACCATGAAAGAAATGGCTTGATCGTGAGTATAACTTGCTTGGTATTGTGGTATGTTGTTTGTAGGCTCTGTATTTAGTGGTAGATAAGGCGGAAAGATGAGTTTGTAGCTTGTAGTGGCGGAAAACGAAAGGTATATTCGGTTTTTGTCGGTGTATGTGTTTTTAGACAGATTGTTGGTCGTTTAGAGTTAGGTCACGAAATTTTACAGAGGTGTTAAACACATGGAAATATGAGTTCTGTGAAGTTTTGGTAATTTTTGGATGAAGGATGAATATCTGGTGAATTTAATGCTCGGTTTTGTCCAAAAATGGTGAAAAATAGATAAATATCATGAAAAATTCTAGAAAATTGTGGATAAGCTATTCATATCATATATAAGTCACACACAAAATTTTAGGTCTGTTGGAGAAGTCTAAGTAGGCTTTTCGGTTAAACAAGTTCTAGGGATTTCTAGCTCGGTTTTAGTAAAAATGGCATTTAAAAGAAGATTTTGGTTTTGGAAAAATTACAGGGGACTATGTGGATGGCAGGGGACATCCAGGAGAAATTTGGGATTTTTCTAAGATCGTTTGGTATTTACGACATATTTAGTGTTTAAATGATGTTTAAAAATAGATAAGTATATTTTAAATATAAGAATTAATTCTGGGAATATTTTTATAAAATTCCCCACTGTTAAAAAGTGATTTGTGCAAAATTTCAAGATCCGAGGGTAAACGGACATTTATTTGTGCTAAATGGAACTTAAAAACAAACTTTTAAAGCTTAAAACGAGTAAACCGGCAAAGTTCGCCTAAGCGAGCTGACTGGTGTTTGAAAACCTTAAAAATGGATGATTTTTATGAAACTAAGTTAATCAAGTAAAAATAAATCATCCGAAAATAATTCGGATGATTTGGGTAATTTTACCCGATTTAACCGTTTCCGGTGTATTAAAGGCGGAAACGGGCCCCGCGGCCAAACGGGGTGTCAAACCGAGCTCTAATTTCACCACTTTAATTAAAATATCAGTAACAACTATTTTCGGGTCGTATGTGACCAAACTCATTTTTTTTTTGAAAACATAAAGACGGATAACAGTGCTAGGCACGCAAAACGAGAAAAACGACTAATAGTAGTTGTGACCTTGGAACTCTAAACGACATCACAATCTAAGTCCGGAGAAGTGTTTCTGGGTTAACCTTGCCCCCAGAACGGGTACAGTGCTGGGTTAACAGTGTCCCCAGGTGTACCGATTGATAAGATTAAAGATTATAAAAACAATAATTGTATAATAATGATCGTAGGGATCATATTACAGATTGGACGAGTTAATTGATAATGATTGTTGTTACCTGCTTGCATGTGCTAAGGTGAGTTTTCACGAGCCCCTTTTTACTGAAATGTTTTAAATATTTTCCCGGGGCGGAAAGCATGTTTCTATCAAAATGATTAAGTACGTGCTGAACGCATGGAAATGAATGTATTTATATAATGTTTAATGTACGGGAATCGTACGGTAATGTATTGAAATGGTAATTGTTTGAGTTGTTAATATTGTAAGGTCCCGCAACAGTTTCTGGGGTAACAGAGTTCCCAGAGGTTATTGGAAGTATGTTTCTGGGGTAACAGAGTTCCCAGAGGTTAGTAAATGTGTTTCTGGGGTAACAGAGTTCCCAGAGGTTATTGGAAGTATGTTTCTGGGGTAACAGAGTTCCCAGAGGTTATTAAATGTGTTTATGGGTTAACAGAGTTCCCAGAGGTTATTGGAAGTATGTTTCTGGGGTAACAGAGTTCCCAGAGGTTATTAAATGTGTTTCTGGGGTAACAGAGTTCCCAGAGGTTATTGGAAGTATGTTTTTGGGGTAACAGAGTTCCCAGAGGTTATTAAATGTATTTATGGGTTGACAGTGTCCCCAGATAATATTATATTATGATATGGATTTATCATGGTTTACTAAAATTGTGAAACTCACCAACTATTCGTAGTTGACCCGTTTTCTCACATGCTTTTCAGGTACAACTAAGATAAAGTGATTGATTACGTGCTAAGTGCTTGATGTTTGTAAAGTTTGCGTGCTGGACGTTAGAATACATTATAACAGATAGAATTATGAATCGTATTGTACGATGTGTGTATCACCTAGACGGTAATGAAAAATGAGATAATGTAATTTTGAAGTATATTAATGCATTCGGTTTTCTTTATAAACAATGTGGTTGATATCAGGGGTGTCTGTCGCATCCCGTTTACGTTTCCCCTGCGGTCACGGGGTGTTACAGTATCATTGCTGAACTAGAATACAAAGAAAATGCCGGTCACTATGTACTGAAAAATTCTGATGGAAAAGTTCTGGCTATAATCAAGAAAGATGCAGATTTGACCTACTTGCATAATGAAGACCTGATGGATATAAGAGATTTGGTGATTCCAGAAGGGCACATTCACTACCAAATTCTCAATATCTTTAGGAAAAGAGTTGCATCTGTAATAGCAATGAGAAGACAAGCTGTCTACAATGAATGAAAAAGACAAAATTCCTATAATAGGCTTTCTTATGTAATGTCTTCGGACAGCTTTTGAATATGTAATTTGTTTATGTCATTTGAATATGTAATTTGACTTTGAATTTGATGTGTATCTTTTACTAAGTGTAAGTAACCTTAGAAATTTTTTGGGTCAGCTGAGGTGTTCCAATCTAGGGGGAGATTGTTGAGTCAAACAATTGACCTAAGGGGGAGATTGTTGAGTCAAAGATTTGACCAAAATGAAGTACATGGAAGATTGGAATCTTCTCAAACTCCTCAGAATTCGCTAAGTATGGATCCGGGCACACCTTAGACATCCGAGCAAGGTTTTACTTAGCCGGGTACGATATTTTGTCTATCGGGCAAGGTTAACTTCAAGTAGTCTTCTTTAGTGGATATCCGAGCAGGGTTTGCAAATTAGTGCATTGCCGGGCAAGGTTCACTAGTTTATGTAAATCCGGGCAAGGTTCACTTTATCAAGCAAGTCTGTTCTTCATAGCCAAGTAAAGTTCACTCTCGAGTAAGCTTTTGGCTAACCAAGTCCATGAAGCCAAGTGATTGGAAGACCGGGCAAGGTATTCATTAATAATTGTGATCCGAGAAAGCTTGATGTATAAATGGAATATCTCTAAGTAACATCGGGCAAGGTTCAACTCAAGCAAGGAACAGTACTCCCGAGTACACTTTGCTAATAAGTTATGTTATAGCAAAGAGTTGAAATGGACCATCGAAGAACAAGGTTGCTCGTAAGGGTTTGTCGGGAAAAGTCTAGCAAAGTCAAGAAGACTGAAGTCTACCCGGTGAGTATTTTACTTGGTAAAATACTCTTCAAGTAAAGTCTACCCGGAAACTGATCCCGTGCACACTTCAATGTTACCAAGTCCTGAAGGATGGCAGAGTACATAGCGTACTCGGAAAATGAAGATTGATGCAAAGCCTACCCGGAAGACTTGTTTTACACTTAGAATATTTTCTGATTATGTAATTTGAATATGTATGTACGTTTGGGGTTTCTAGAAGGAATGACAGTTGTCCTAGGTTAGCAGGCCTATAAATAGAATGTTTTAGGGCACGCCGCCTACGGACACACGGACAAGGGCAGACAGACACATTTATTAAGATAGAATATTGTGTGTGACGGCGGTCTTTGTACGGATAAACCCTCCTTCAAGAAACCCTAAATCGATTATCCTATTTGTATGATGAATGTTGTATAAATGGAAATCTTTTGAGTGAATCTTGTTTGTGTTGGTTATCATTGAATACTTATTAAGCAACCGTATGTTTGTTATTGATTCCGCCTTTAACAAACGATCATCTTTCTAAATATAGCAATCCGTCATTAACTCCCTTGTCGATACATCAATCTGTGTGAGTTATGACATAATTAAGTAAGATCCAGCTGTTATCGGGGACCTGATATTTATCACAACCGGTTGCAAGGTAACACAAAATGACAAAAAAACATTTTAATTAAATAATTGAAAATTCTTTATTGTTCACAACCGGTTGCTACCTAGGTTGTTCCAGCAACCTAAGTTTGCAACCAAACTTTTATATCTAACTTGGTTTTTCCATAAAAATTACAACTTTTTGACCTTTTTTAAAAAACTGTAACCACATGGTTTTATTTATAAAAAATATTGAAAATTTTGATATAAATTTGATAAAAAAAAATGAAGCATATTTTTTTAATAAAATATTGGTTTAGGTTGTGTTGTGATAGTGAGTAAAATATTGGATTGAGTTGGGTTGTATAGGTGGAAAAGAGAGAAATTAGTTTTTAAATAAATGGTTGGGTAGGTTTGAGTTGCGATAGTGGATAGTCTAACTATCACTTGCATTTTAATATATATATATATATATATATACATATATAATTTTAAAGCATTGTCTTCTAATTCTTTAAAATTATGTGAGAGAAGTTTGCAAATTATATGGTGGGGTTTTGACTTTGAGTAGTTGTGAGTGTGTAAATTAAAGGTTGGAGAGAGAAAATGTAATGATTATTTTTTTAAAATTTAGGAAAACAAAGTTTGCTCTTTGTAACATCACGTAAATTTCGGGCCAAAAGTGTCAATTTCCAAAGTCAAGGGACCAATGCTGCCAATTTTTAACCTACAAGGACTAAAAGTGTAAATTATGATTTTCTGACCTATCGCGGTACGCGATGGGCCAGAGGAGACGCCTATCACGTACCGCGATAGGGTGGTCTGACACACGTGACACGTGGCACACGGTGGCAACGCCTGCCGCCACGTGTCACCACGTGGCAACACGTCTGCCACGTGTCGCCACGTGGCTCGGCGCCTGCCAAATGTTGACACGTGGCATGTCTAGGGGATGACTGCGCAAACCTACGTCGCGGTACGCGACGGGCCAGCCGGGGGGACCCATCGCGTACCGCGATGGGGTCCGATTTCAGCCCTATAAATAGCAGCCTCCGGATCTTCATAATCTCACACCAATTTTCACACACTTACTCTATCACTACTCTCTCTCTACACCTCGTAAAGCGTGCCCTCGATTAGAATTGAAAACCGTGTTCCGTTGCCTCGTTTTCCGTGCCCTACACCTCAATAAACGTGCCACTTCCCGACGACGTTCCGAGTAAAGAGGAGGTGCTGCCCAGACGTCCCAACGAATACCTCGAAGTACGTGCCAAGAAGTGTGGATGTCTCAATTTGCGTGCCGAAGAGAAGTATTGATCAAGAGAAGGTGAAAAAGATCAAGTAGAGTCGAAGTGCTGCCCGAGTGTTGAGGATATTTCTAAACCGAGCAAGGTAGGCATAATGCCCGACCAAAATAATAATAAAATATTATAAAGGCTTAATACCCGAGTCGGAATTATTCTCGATAAACAATGAAAGATATAACAAAGAAAATAAAGAAAACAAAGGTTAAATATATATAGATGTATATATATAATTATTCTTTGTTATGAAATATATTATTTAAGTATAATGAGTATACTTAAATAATAAAGAAATACGTTTCTTAATAAAGAAGAAACGTCCGGTTTTATAAACTAAAAGTTTATCAATATTACTTTTCAACTAAAGGTTTTAAAGTAAAATAATGAACTAAAGGTTCATCGAGATGAATGAGACTAAAGGTCTTAAGCCGGATCGTGTATCCGACTAATGAATGTTATACTCGTACTATAGGTGCGAGATAGCGAAGGAAAAACTAACGGACGGTGTTGGATGCCGATCCCATTGAAAGGTGAATACGCCCCACTTTTACAAATTTGTTTTCAAGCAAACAAACGTGTTATGTGTAAAACTTTACATGAGGATTCGTGTTTCTAAAAACATTATAAATAAGAGTATAAGCCAGCCCTCAGGCTATGGTATACGTTTGTCTGGATCCTTACATATGTGGAATGCGGTGGGCACATCGCACCACGCTTGGTCACGACCTCCAGCCACAATGGGCCGGACCTTAGTTACGTTCGAGTGGGGAATGGCCATGTGTATATTTATGGTACCTAAGTTATGTCATAAACGCTGCGGTGTTTCGCTGAGGTGACCTAGTGCGGAGACTCGAGTTTATGATGATTGTTTTAACTTGATTATTCCTAAGCCACGATGGGCCGAGACTTACGTGGTCTCGAGGGGTAATTAAGTAAAGAAAATATTTAGCGTCAGCATATTCACCAGCATTCGTTGCTGACGTATTTTATTTAACATTTTACAGGTAATCAGGAATAGAGCTTGCAAGACGAAGAAGCTCAAGAATCCGATGGCTCGGATAATTTTGTGTAAATATAAAATATGGTGGTTTTGTAAAACATATAAACAAGTAAACTTAAAACGAGACTTTCGTCTCGTCTTTTGTATTGTAATATTTATAATATCGATCCTTGGTTTTTATAAAGTCTTCTGCTAAAACTCGTAACTCTGATTTATTTACAAATATGGTACCAACTATGGATCATACCCCTAGGCCTAGAATGGGGGTGTGACACTCTTATTTCTTTTTTGATATTTGTTGAATTGATTATAGATAGAGAATAGAGAAAACTGTAATGATAAAAGTACAAAAAAAATATTATTTAATTGAACATTAAAGAGAAATATAGAGTTTTTAGTGTAATTATAGTGTTGAGGACTGGGGTAGGTTGAGAATGCTCTTACTACAATATTAAAAGCAAAACAATGTATCTACATGGTCTTCAACTAGCATGTCTACATATACTTTCAAGTCATCAAGTTTACATCTACATAATTTCCACATATTAGCAAATTAATTTTAATCTAAATTATTAATCAAGTCAACTATTGTTATATGTATACGACATATCATAATTGTTACCTAAATTGCCATACTATTATTTACAAGTACAGTCTTTCTCAATTTAAGAATAAAATAAATGTGCTATAGCGAACAAGTCAAATTCGAATTTAAACTTTAATTAGTTGTGATCTCGTGTTACACATATATCCTAGGCCTTCAAGTATAAACTGATTATTAAATTAGCCATGAAATAAATTGATTTATCAAATTCAAATTATAAGTTTGCAAATTTAAGATTCTCATTTTTATAAATCAACATTTTCTTACTATTTATTTTTAAAAACTTTTACATGTAATTCCCCAATCCCGGTGCACCTACTTTGGAGGTTGAATTTACTCATAAACATAGTTTTAAATATCATAGTGAATTATAGGGGAAGGTTCATGTAAATTTTGATTTTAACATAGTACGTAGGAAATAATGCCAATTTATTTGAAAATGCGAACGTAAGAAACAATACCAACTACAATACCAATCTACATAAACAATGACTTATAATAACAAATAAAAGAACCTAAAAACTACAACAGAAGAATCAAAATCAAGAACAAAATAATAACAGCATATACCAGCAAATACTTTTAACAGCAAAAGAAAACATCTAATAATAACAACAAAATATAAATAAGCAAATGCTTATAACATCTCATAATAAAAAATTAGCAAATACGAACAAAAACTAGCAGCAAACACCTATAAAAATAAACCTAATCATAACAACAAATTGGTTCTCACCGTTTTCATGTTAAGAATAAAATGTATTTGATCCTGTTTCGTGAATTAAAACTTTCGTGGAATATAAAACATCAACCATATATTATAAAATCATTACATTCTTGTTTATATCCTTCAAATTGTCTTAACTTAACACACTAATAAAACATCATATCTTCATTCTCTAGATGCCAGCCGTTCAGTCCACACCATGTGTCATCCTCAAGCCAGCTCCTTTAATCTATTTCCATGTGTGTATACTAAGAATCAGCTACGTTGTGTGAGTTCTAGTTAACCAGACAACATACATTTCATACACTTACTTACATATACGCATCCAAAGACACATATTATATACTTGACATGTTTACCTTTATTTCGTACATTCATACATTCATACATACATTTTTATTACTGTCACACCCCGACTTAGGGCCTAGGCGTGTGACCAATAGTTGGTACCTGTTTTGTAAATATATCAGAATTTAGCAGAAGTCTTTAATTTATAATAAAATATTAATATACTTTTGAAACAATAATTTAATGTAAACCATTATTTATAATAATATAGTAAGTTAATTGAAAAGCTTCTCAGATATAAATACCCGAGTGTTTAATTTATAAACCTTGTTTGATTTTACAAATCATATTGTTTACAATCTTTAAATAATTTAAAATTGAGCCATCTCTACGTGTCTTGTTTACAATCTTTTACAAATCATATTGATTTTACAAATTGTAAGCCCCGTTACTGGTGCCCTACTTTGGACGTTGGATTTACTCATAAACATGGTGATAAATATTAGAGTTAATTAAAACTTTACGCGGAATATAAAACTTCAACAATAAAACATTACATAACTTTCAAATCTTGTCTTATCAAACATTCATAGTCATTTAAAAATAAACATAGTCTTTAAAACATCATAACATTTCCTTGAGACGCCAGTGTCTTCAATTCGATGCCATGTGTCCTCATCAAGCGAAATGCCTCATTCTATTCACCTGCGTGTATACTAAAAGTCAGCTACGCTGAGTGAGTTCTAGTTAATCACACATAATACATTACATACACTTACCTGCAATTATGCATCCGAAGATACATAATAATTACGTTACTAATTTACTTTCATTACATAAGTTCATACATATGTTCGTACTTTGTTACTTTCATACTATATAAATTACTGTCCTTTTCTATCTCGGATAATATTAGGGTCCGATCCCTTCTCTTTCTGTCTCAGATATTATTAGGGTCTGGTCCCTCTTTCCTTTGTCTATCTAAGATATTTTAGGGTCTGATCCCTTTCTTGTCTATCTAGATATTATTAGGGTCTGGTCCCTTTTTACTTCTCTATCTCAGATATTATTAGGGTCTGGTCCTTTTCTTCTCTATCTCAGTTATTATTAGGGTCTGGTCCCTCTTTCTTCATCTTCGTACTTACTGTCTTTACATACCCATAACATACATTCTTTCTTTAATCATTCATACATATTCATATATTGTGCATATATCTATCATACACATTCATCTATCATAAACATACCTCCCTTGTTAGCACATGCAATATCCGAAGATCGTTCACATACCGACAAGCTTTCATTCACAGTTAAGATAAACATACATAACATGTAAACCATATAAGGCATATACTTACCAGTTAAGGTAAGTGTATTAACTATCACATCGAGTATGCACACAGCCCCGAAAACATAACAAGGAAATGGGCCTAGAAACTCACCTGAATTCGGTTACGTTCACCGTTTATGGTTATTCCTTTCTTGAGCTGTGCACGACTAACTGTATAACAATTACACGTATCAATTAACTATTACTACTCGTATCGTACTTCTATCTTTATATAACCGACAACGAACGGGGGTCCGGGGGTAGCGCCACTGGCAGCGGGGTTCTAGGGGCGGCAGCCCCTAGCGGGGTCCAAGGGGCAGAACCCCTGGCTGGGGTTAAGCTGCCTGGTCAGCTTGGAAAAATTTTATTTTCATTAACTGTCTTAACACATTTTTCATTAGAATTTTAAATTATTTTTCTAATTCGTTACTCATTCTTCATAATGAATTAAGTCTGATTCGCTATCTGATTCGTTACCTTTTATTTATGAGCGGACATAAATGTTAGCGAACATACATGTTAAGCGACCTTAACTTAAGCAAACTTAACTTAAGCGAACTTAGATTCTGGCGAACTTATCAGTGGGGAACTTGTATGTGGCGAAGTTAACAGCATGCGAATTTACCAGTGGCGAAGTTAACAGCATGCGAACTTATCAGTGGCGAAGTTAACAACAACGAACTTAGCTGCGGGCGAAATTGCCCAGCAGCAGCCACTGTTTGTTCTTAACTCCCCCATAATCATCTCCGTTTCAACGTATATTCTTGGATATGATATTAACCAATCCCATAGACGTTCTTATGCTCATTTTGGATAAAACTTGACCCGGAAAAAGCATAAAGTTTGGACCTTTAAGCTTAAAACGTTTAATACTAGGTCTACGGTTTATCTTAAACGAGTCGTGCCTAGCCGTGGGTTTGTTAAGTTCATTTTAACGTCAAGTTTGTTACTTTTTGTTTCGTTTATGCCCGATCTACTCTCGTTTTAAGTTTCAAGGCTAACCGATCCTAAAAACATAAACTTTAAAGTAAAAGACATACCTTTATGTGTTCGGTGTGGTCGCGATTTGCTTGGTTATCTTGTATCTAGCTCGTATATTGATGATCTAATAATGGTTGGCTCGATTTTTGGACTCGAATCCCGTTTCTCTCTCGCGGCCGTATGTAAGGTGGTGTGTGTGTTTGGAGTGTGTAGAGATTAAGATGGAATGAAATGAGGATTTAGGGTTTTAGGGTGGTTTAGGGGGTATTTATATCCCTTAAAGCCCATGGACCTAAGACCCATTACCCTTTAATCCATCTTAATTAATCCAAGTCCATGATTTTCCTCACTAGATGCTAGTTAATATTATTTAACGCATGACAACTTATCCAAATCTTTCTTTATTTAATATCATAATATTTAGGATGTTACACAAATCATATTGTTTACAATCTTTTAATAGTTGGTACCTGATATACATCTATTTATGCATCTTGAATCCCTTGTAAGTTGTGTATATTTAATGTTTCAAGTTCGGTTTAGTTCGTGTTTTGTTAATCTTTTATTATTTAGGGTTTTTGAGTCAAGTATTTCTTATTTATTATGTTTTGAATCTTTTGGTGTCTTGCTTGTTAAGCTTTAATTCTTTCTATCATTTCATGAGAAGTTTATGTTCGTGTTTGCTCGTCAATTATTATATGGTTTAGATCACTAATGTCTTGTTACGTTTTCATATAGATGATGGCTTGGTGGTCAAGGAAAAGAAGGTCTAGAAGGTTCTAAGCGTTACTTGGAGTTCAATGAAGAAAATTTATCAAGATTTTGCAAGATTTAATAAAATAAACAAGAAAATTTTGTGGCCCTCCCTAGAACACGCCGCGCCGCGCGACAGGGGTGGCTAGGCCCGGTCGCGCGGCGCCTAGGTCCACTGTTCAGTCAAATTTTGCAAGTTCAAGCCCGTTTCTCGTTATATAAACTTAAGATTGCAAACCTAGACGGGGGGAAGCATTGGGGCAGCCGATTTTGAGAGATAAACTAAGGTTTTGAAGGTGTTTTGAAGCTAGGAATTAAGGAGGATCGAGAGTTCTTTCATACGGGTGTTCAAGGATCAATTGCTAAGGGTTTTATCGCTCTAACTTTCATTCCTTGTCCATTATTTGTCATGTCTTTCCTCTTTGTTTTCAATACTTGTTTATGATTGTTTTTAATAATGATTCTAGGCTAGACTTCATGTCTACCTAGGTTTGATGAACATGTTTGATGCTTGATTCTTGCTTTGGATAATGTTTTGATTATGGTTTCGGTTTATTAATAGTAAAAGACTTGATTTTGTTTTCATGATGCGTATAAGTATTTATTATCTTGATTGATTGTTAACTATTGCTTCATATAGATCTTTTATCTCTTGATTTTGTTCTTTAGATTTAAGGTTCATGCTTAATCATTACTTGGTGTTTTGATTATTATGGTTGAATAGATGTTTAAACTAATTAATAATAATATTGTCACTTAATAGTGTCACATGTGTTTTGGGAAATCTGTACGTCACACTCGGGCGTATTCTGCTTTAGCCGGGGTGTTACACGCTAAGACCACTTGGCGCATGCTAAGCATAAAAGAATATTACTATGGAAATATCTTCCTTATAAAGAGCTTCCATTTCTTTCTTACTTTCCACGTGGGATGAGTTTTATTTTCCTAATTTATACTCATGTGGAATGATTCTATTTTCTTCCATCTTTCCATGTGGGATGGATTTTCCTTTCCCATTTTCTTAATATGGGATGGACTTCTTTATGGAATATTTTATTTCCTTATTAATTTTTTTTTCATTAGTTATCTTGAGAATATTTTAGATCATTCAACTTTATTAAGTTGTCAAATTTGGATCGAAATTTTGGGGATGTTACAATTACTTTCATATTTTCATACAACATGCATAACTACCTTTACCATCTTAGATATTAGTAGGGTCTGGTCCCTTCTATCTCAAATATTATTAGGGTCTGGTCTCTTTCATCTAAGTTATTATTAGGGTCTGGTCCCTTCTGTCTCATATATTATTAGGGTCTGTCCCTTCTATCCCATATATTACTAGGGTCTGGTCCCTTCTATCTCAGATATTATTAGGGTCAAGTTCATTCTTTCCACACAACCATACATACATTTATTTACATATACATTTTATTATGTATTTTCATACATACTCTTAACCTCATACATTATCATTCATACACATTAATATAACATTGAGTATGCACACAACCTCGAAAACATAACAAGAAAATGAGGTTAGAAACTCACTTGTGTCATGTTTCTTTATGAGTTTATGGTCACACCTCTTCTCAGCTGAGCACGACTAACTGTGTAGCAATTAACAAACATCACTTAACTATTCTGAATTATATCATATTTCTAGGTTAATGAAACTCCTAGCTAACGGGGTCCGGGGGCAGCGCCCCTGGCAGCGGGGTTCTAGGGGGCGGCAGACCCTAGCATGGTCCAAGGGGCACAACCCCTGGCTGGGGTTAAGATGCCAGGTCAGCTTGAAAAAAGTTTATTTTCACTAAAAAATATTTACTAAAAACCTCATCGAAAAGCTGAAGTTCAAACCCCCACATATGTTTCCATTATATATCCGATGTATATGTCAAGTGACATCTGCGCCGTATCTGTATACATATGCGTCGTATATGTACACTGTACATATACGCCCGTATATACATATGTGCTCCTGACATATTCCATGGGCACATATCCGGCGGCCGGATATGTGCAGGTCAGTTCATCTTTAACGCATTTTTGGAGTTTTTCAACTATTTTGGTATTGTCAGCCGCCGTTAACCATCACGTTTGCCTAGATTTTGATTGTTTATGGTCCAGGTAGCAGCTTTGGGTGGTCTAGATCCAAGCTAAGGTGACCATTAAGCTCGTTCGATGGATTAAACACCCGATAAAAGCTAGATCTAGATCCAAACGGCTCGTTTGGCATCCCGGGGTTGCGGTGTCAGGTTCTATAATGTTGGGTCAGCTGAGATAAATGTTTTCTTACCTTTGTTGCTCTTGGATCGTTGATTAGAATGGTGTAGAGAGTGTTTGGCTTATGTTTATGTTTTTTGCTATGTAAACTAAGGTGTAGAATGATCGAGATGGAAAGGATTTATGGATTAAGGGGTATTTATATGCCTTAAGCCTATGGACATTAGGCCCATCTTGATAGTAAGTTCATGATTTAATCTAATTCCCATCTATTTTAGCATATCATCCTTTTATCATTACTATTATATTATTTATTAACTAAAACAAATCTTCCAACGCAAATAATATTTTAATATTATTCATATAAATTTGGGATGTTACATTACATATAACATACTCATTATTGGCCGTTTGTTTCTAAGTTTACAATTTTAAGAGACTTGTTTTAACCTAGATATTTTTGTGTTTTGTTTTAGTAAGTTAGTTTGCATTTGTTTTGTTATTATTCATTTTTTGTTTCAATTATATTGTTTACTCTATTATTTCGAAGTATGAATTTTTTTAACTTCATATTAGTTATATATGGATAATTGTTAAAAATTGTCAAAATTGTAACTTATTTCCAATTTTATCGACATAAATTCGTTTTTAAAAAGTTCAAAATTTTCTTTATTTCCTAATTTGTGTTTCTCACAAAACTTGTAACTTATTTTCAATTATACCAAAATTAATTTAAAATTTGAAAATTTATAGATTACTTTGTTTCAAAATTGTAACCTATCAAAAAATGTAAACAAACTGATTTATATAATGACAAAATATTTATTGATTGAAAAATCATTATATATATGACTTATATTTTGAAACAGTATATGCAACTTACATAGTTTATCATAATCTTAGTTTATCATAATTTGTGTATTGCTAACTTACATGGTTGCATTGTTTTTTTGTAGCATAAAAAGAAGCTCTAATAACTCGGGTTTTTCGTTTAATTTATTAATGTCTAATACGCGACCCGTTTTCGTGTTCGGGTGTTATTTTATCAATAAAACATCGCAATTATTGAGTTATGTTTATTTTATTATTATTGTTTATTATATTTAATAAATTATCGAAAATAACTATGAATTGTATACATTTTACACCCTAAACCTTAGTTTAACCCGATCTGGATCTACCTAAGAACTTCAGGGACTTGATTGCAAATCTGTCTAATGATACATATTATATTATCAAACCCAAACCCATTACAAGAATCAAACCCGTAACCCGGGACCATATTGATTTAGGGCACCATAATTGTCGTTTTAAACTTGGAATTGATCAATCTAAATCGTTTATTATATCTAAACAAGCATCACAGGCGTTCTAATTGTAGAAAACGATCAATAGACGATTTCGTTTACTTAATAAACAAACGGTCATTAGCCAATATAGTGATATACCATTTAGACATCATAAGAATCTAATTAAACTCGTTGATATGGTCATGTACACCTAGCTAACATAAACCCTAAGTTTAATTACAACATAGCGATCTGCTAGTATCGTTTTGGTTCGCGCTTTCTGCCGTCTCTATCTTGTTCAAGTAAACCATCGATTCCTCTTTGTTTCAGGTAATAATTATATGTATCATGGTTGTTTTTTTATCCAATTTCAACACCCTTAACGTTAATTTTATAAATGGTATCACACTAGAATATTTTCCACTACTAACGAGAGTATCGTTAACGTTTATTTTATTTTATTTTTAATAAAAAGGTTATCCATATATGTCCTACATCACAAACCTTTGTTCTTTGTGTTGGGAAGTGATCTACGTCTTCCCTCAATCTTGAGTAGGAACCATGATTTTAGCCGAAACATTTTACTTAAATATCATGAATCATAATTGCTTGTAATGAATCATGGTTACGTTTATTAGCCACATAATTGATATCGAACATGTGTTGAGTTAAGTCGTGCGTGGGTTTGTCGCAATATGCAATGACGGCTATATACCATTTTGATAGAGTCAAAGATTATCCCACAAATTAAGCCAATGATTACGTCAAGGCAATCCCACAAATTAAGTCATTAGTTTATAATGTATTGATTAATTGTTATGTAATTTATTGTGTTTCCTTTTATTTGAATGTAACATAACAATATATATAGAAGTGCATATCTCTCTCAAAGTAGAGAGCATTCATACGATTCACATGGTATCAAAGCCATGTGAATAACCGTAAAGAATAGGATCAAGCTGGTGATACCATGCACCAACCGACCAACATTTTCAATGCGTTAAACGTATCCTTCGGTATGTTAAAGGTACAATTCCGTATGGTCTCACCTTTACACGTCCCGAACATACTACTATTTTGGGTTATTCTGATGCGGACTGGGCTCGGTGTATAGAAACGCGTCGGTCCACTTACGGTTATTCTATTTTCTTAGGTGGCAATCTTGTTTCTTGGAGTGCCAAGAAACAACCGCCCGTCTCTCGGTCCAGTTGTGAGTCCGAATATCGGGCAACGGCCAACACAGCTGCTGAAATCATATGGGTCACACACTTATTACGTGAACTACATGCATTGCCACCTGACAAACCGAATTTGCTTTGTGATAATCGCAGTACGTTGTTCATGAGCCAAAATCCCGATCTCACAAACAGGCCAAACATATCGATTTGGATTACCATTTTGTTCGTGAATTGGTGATGTCAGGCAAGCTATATACGCGGTTTGTTCCTACCAAGTTTCAACTAGCCAATATCTTCACCAAAAGTTTACCAAGATCTCAGTTTGAACATTTTCGGACTTTGCTTCGCGTAGGCTCGCTGCCGTTTCTCTTGAGGGGGGGGGGGGTCATAGAGTCAAATATTATGCCACAAATTAAGCCAATGATTACGTCAAGGCAATCCCACAAATTAAGTCATCAGTTTATAATGTATTGATTAGTTGTTATGTAATTTATTTGTTTCCTATTATTTGAATGTAACATAACAATATATATATATAGAAGTGCATATGTCTCTCAAAGAGAGCATTCATACGATTCACATGGTGTCAAAGCCATGTGAATAACCGTTAAGAATAGGATCAAGCTGGTGATACCATGCACCAACCGACCAACATTTTCAATGCGTTAAACGTATCCTTCGGTATGTTAAAGGTAAAATGTCGTATGGTCTCACCTTTAAACGTCCCAAACATACTACTATTTTGGGTTATTCTGATGCGGACTGGGCTCGGTGTATAGAAACGCGTCGGTCCACTTACGGTTATTCTATTTTCTTAGGAGGCAATCTGGTTTTTTGGAGTGCCAAGAAACAACCGACCGTCTCTCGGTCCAGTTGTGAGTCCGAATATCGGGCAAAGGCCAACACAGCTCCTGAAATCTTATGGGTCACTCACATGTTACGTGAACTACATGCATTGCCACCTGACAGACCGACTTTGCTTTGTGATAATCGCAATGCCTTGTTCATGAGCCAAAATCCCGTTTCTCACAAACAGGCCAAACATATCGATTTGAATTACGATTTTGTTCGTGAATTGGTGATGTCTGACAAGCTATATACGCGGTTAGTTCCTACCAAGCTTCAACTAGCCGATATCTTCGCCAAAAGTTTGCCCAGATCTCAATTTGAACATTTTCGGACTTTGCTTCGCGTAGGCTCACTGCCGTTTCGCTTGAGGGAGGATCATAGAGTCAAAGATTATCCCACAAATTAAGCCAATGATTACGTCAAGGCAATACCACAAATTAAGTCATCAATTTATAATGTATTGATTAGTTGTTATTTAATTCATTGTGTTTCCTTTTATTTGAATGTAACACAACAATATATATAGAAGTGCATATCTCTCTCAAAGTTGAGAGCATTAATACGATTCACATGGTATCAAAGCCATGTGAATAAACGTAAAGAATAGGATCAAACTGGTGATACCATGCACCAACCGACCAACATTTTCAATGCGTTAAACGTATCCTTCGGTATGTTAAAGGTACAATGCCGTATGGTCTCACCTTTACACGTCCCGAACATACTACTATTTTGGGTTATTCTGATGCGGACAGGGCTCGGTGTATAGAAACGCGTCGGACCACTTACGGTTATTCTATTTTCTTAGGAGGCAGTCTTGTTTCTTGGAGTGCCAAGAAACAACCGACCGTCTCTCGGTCCAGTTGTGAGTCTGAATATCGGGCAACGGCCAACACAGCTGCTGAAATCATATGGGTCACTCACTTGTTACGTGAACTACATGCATTGCCACCTGACAGACCGACTTTGCTTTGTGATAATCGCAGTGCGTTGTTCATAAGCCAAAATCCTGATCTCACAAACAAGCCAAACATATCGATTTGGATTACCATTTTGCTCGTGAATAGGTGATGTTTGGCAAGCTATATACGCAGTTTGTTCCTACCAAGCTTCAACTAGCCAATATCTTCACCAAAAGTTTGCCCAGATCTCAATTTGAACATTTTCGGACTTTGCTTTGCGTAGGCTCGCTGCCGTTTCGCTTAGGGGGGGGGGTCATAGAGTCAAAGATTATGCCTCAAATTAAGCCAATGATTACGTCAAGGCAATCCCACAAATTAAGTCATCAGTTTATAATGTATTGATTAGTTGCTATGTAATTTATTTGTTTCCTTTTATTTGAATGTAACATAACAATATATATATAGAAGTGCAAATCTCTCTCAAAGTAGAGAGCATTCATACAATTCACATGGTGTCAAAGCCATGTGAATAACCGTTAAGAATAGGATCAAGCTGGTGATACCATGCACCAACCGACCAACATTTTCAATGCGTTAAACGTATCCTTCGGTATGTTAAAGGTACAATTTCGTATGGTCTCACCTTTACACGTCCCGAACATACTACTATTTTGGGTTATTCTGATGCGGACAGGGCTCGGTGTATAGAAACGCGTCGGACCACTTACGGTTATTCTATTTTCTTAGGAGGCAGTCTTGTTTCTTGGAGTGCCAAGAAACAACCGACCGTCTCTCGGTCCAGTTGTGAGTCTGAATATCGGGCAAAGGCCAACACAGCTGCTGAAATCATATGGGCCACTCACTTGTTACGTGAACTACATGCATTGCCACCTGACAGACCGAATTTTCTTTGTGATAATCGCAGTGCGTTGTTCATGATCCGAAATCCCGTTTCTCACAAACAGGCCAAACATATCGATTTGTATTACCATTTTGTTTGTGAATTGGTGATGTCTGGCAAGCTATATACGCGGTTTGTTCCCACCAAGCTTTAACTAGCCGATATCTTCACCAAGAGTTTGCCCAGATCTCAATTTGAATATTTTCAGACTTTGCTTCGCTTAGGCTCGCTGCCGTTTCGCTTGAGGGGGGATCATAGAGTCAAAGATTATCCCACAAATTAAGTCATCAGTTTATAATGTATTGATTAGTTGTTATGTAATTTATTGTGTTTTTTTTTATTTGAATTTAACATGACAATATATATAGAAGTGCATATCTCTCTCAAAGTAGAGAGCATTCATACGATTCACATGGTATCAAAGCCATGTGAATAACCGTAAAGAATAGGATCAAGCTGGTGATACCATGCACCAACCGACCAACATTTTCAATGCGTTAAACGTATCCTTCGGTATGTTAAAGGTACAATGTCGTATGGTCTCACCTTTACACGTCCTGGTGTGCGAAAATATATATATAAATAAAACATGAATCGCAACTAAGCTTTAAAAAATCAAACAATCTATCCTAGTTCACACACACGGCAAGTGTACCGGTCGCATATAGCAAAGATGAGGAAAGTCCGGATATCAAACTCGAAGACATGTGAGAACGGCTCAGATTATAAACCCCAATACAAGTCCTACCTTAAAATATTATAGATTTTATTATTATTATTTTTTTCTTTTATTTTGTACTAATTTAACTAACTTAACTTAACTTAACGAAACTAACAAGAAAACTTAACGGGATTTAACGAAACTAGCGGAGCTCTCAAATATGATGAAGGTGAACCACCTAGGTAAGGTATCTTGACGACTATCAACGACGCTCGGGTGACAACGAACACATAAAACCGGGTTCTAAAGATAATCTAACTAGACAATGATAAGGGAAAATAGGTCCCCATGGTCAGTTTTACTAAAGACCCCTAAAAACGTCTAGAAAGAATAATAAAGCACGGTTGATTTTCTAAGTACCCAGTTGATTTATCACTTGGTCCGTATCAAAATCACAAATTCCTCTAAGACCCGTAATCCTAACAAACCTCGGGAATAAGGGGTAATTCAATATTAAAGATTAAATAATACGGCTTACAAATTAACCTAAACAACGGCTAGAAATCCGCACGTTGTCTCGCAACGGCTAACTAAATCGACTAAACCAAAGAGATAAACCAACTTCTAATGTATTGGTCCAACTAAAAGAAGATGAACTATTGAGATAAACAACTCTAACCAATCAAACCCTATGGTGACGTCTACCACAAACAACCAAAAACACCAAGTAATTAGTCTAACATGCAATCCTAAACAAAACACGAAACTAATTCGTGTAAAGATAAAATCACACGGGGTTTAATTAATATAATATTGAACAAACTCAATAGAAATCATAGAATAAAATCATAAAAATATGAACTTGACAATAGAAAATCAATTATATGTTCGTTACTCAACCAGAAACAATTGTTAAAACATCGTCAATTAACCAAACCTAGGTAGTTCTAATAGGTTTAGCTACTCATAATAATAATAGAATCAAAATAAATAGTAGCAAAACTCATCTCAAACAATCCTTGAATGAATAAAATAATGTTCAACATATAAAACCGAATAATAGACAAACCAAATATTGCTCCCAAACTTCAACTCCAAACTCTCTTACGGTTGCTTGATGCTGTGTCCCTTAATATGTTCCAGCCGCCAATAGTGCACGATTATTCTTGTCTCAAAAGTCGTAATTCTCCTTTGACCTATGTCTACTTTTTAAATGCTAATGCTCACCGACCTCTTTCTATGAATAATTAGGCTGTCAAAATAATTAGTAAATTGTTCCAAGTCTAGGAATGCTCTAGCCAGTTATTTTCCCTTTTCTTTCTCTTGATGTGGGCCCATATATTTTGTCAGTTGAGTTTTGTGCTGACTTTATTCCTGTATGACACTTTAAAAATAATAAAAACATTAATATATCAACTCTTATAATAATGGATTTCTCGTAAGTTTATTTCTTTTCGTAACATCACTGATTTATTTAAGTTATTAACTTAAAATTCACACATTTTGCTTTTGATGTTCATAGTATCACGTATACATTATTAATATTATTATTATTATTCATTGTTTTTTTAAGTTTAGTTCAAATGTCTTGTATTAACTCGTTGTCTCATAAAGTCTTTAAAGTTTAAATATGAGCCAAACATGAGTAATATTCTATTAAAACCTAGCTCAGAAATACTCGAAGTGTAGAAAATATTGTCATAACAATATGTATAATTTGGAGCACATTACGTCCCGAACATACTACTATTTTGGGTTATTCTGATGCGGACCGGGCTCAGTGAATAGAAACGCGTCGGTCCACTTACGGTTATTCTATTTTCTTAGGAGGGAATCTTGTTTCTTGGAGTGCCAAAAAATAACCGACCGTCTCTCGGTCCAGTTGTGATTCTGAATATCGGGCAATGACCAACACAGTTGCTGAAATCATATGGGTCACTCACTTGTTACGTGAACTACATGCATTGCCACCTGACAGACCGACTTTGCTTTGTGATAATCGCAGTGCGTTGTTCATGAGCCAAAATCCCGTTTCTCACAAACAGGCCAAACATATCGATTTGGATTACCATTTTGTTCGTGAATTGGTGATGTCTGGCAAGCTATATACGCGGTTTATTCCTACCAAGCTTCAACTAGCGGATATCTTCACCAAAAGTTTGCCCAGATCTCAATTTGAACATTTTCGGACTTTGCTTCGCGTAGGCTCGCTGCCGTTTCGCTTGAGGGGGGATCATAGAGTCAAAGATTATCCCACAAATTAAGCCAATGATTACTACGTCAAGGCAATACCACAAATTAAGTCATCAGTTTATAGTGTATTGATTAGTTGTTATTTAATTCATTGTGTTTCCTTTTATTTGAATGTAACACAACAATATATATAGAAGTGCATATCTCTCTCAAAGTTGAGAGCATTCATACGATTCACATGGTATCAAAGCCATGTGAATAACCGTAAAGAATAGGATCAAGCTGGTGATACCATGCACCAACCGACCAACATTTTCAATGCGTTAAACGTATCCTTCGGTATGTTATGGTCTCACCTTTACACGTCCCGAACATACTACTATTTTGGGTTATTCTGATGCGGACAGGGCTCGGTGTATAGAAACGCGTCAGACCACTTACGGTTATTCTATTTTCTTAGGAGGCAGTCTTGTTTCTTGGAGTGCCAAGAAACAACCGACCGTCTCTCGGTCCAGTTGTGAGTCTGAATATCGGGCAACGGCCAACACAGCTGCTGAAATCATATGGGTCACTCACTTGTTACGTGAACTACATGCATTGCCACCTGACAGACCGACTTTGCTTTGTGATAATCGCAGTGCGTTGTTCATAAGCCAAAATCCCGATCTCACAAACAAGCCAAACATATCGATTTGGATTACCATTTTGCTCGTGAATAGGTGATGTTTGGCAAGCTATATACGCAGTTTGTTCCTACCAAGCTTCAACTAGCCAATATCTTCACCAAAAGTTTGCCCAGATCTCAATTTGAACATTTTCGGACTTTGCTTCGCGTAGGCTCGCTGCCGTTTCGCTTAAGGGGGGGGTCAGAGAGTCAAAGATTATGCCTCAAATTAAGCCAATGATTACGTCAAGGCAATCCCACAAATTAAGTCATCAGTTTATAATGTATTGATTAGTTGCTATGTAATTTATTTGTTTCCTTTTATTTGAATGTAACATAACAATATATATATAGAAGTGCATATCTCTCTCAAAGTAGAGAGCATTCATACGATTCACATGGTGTCAAAGCCATGTGAATAACCGTTAAGAATAGGATCAAGCTGGTGATACCATGCACCAACCGACCAACATTTTCAATGCGTTAAACGTATCCTTCGGTATGTTAAAGGTACAATTCCGTATGGTCTCACCTTTACACGTCCCGAACATACTACTATTTTGGGTTATTCTGATGCGGACAGGGCTCGGTGTATAGAAACGCGTCGGACCACTTACGGTTATTCTATTTTCTTAGGAGGCAGTCTTGTTTCTTGGAGTGCCAAGAAACAACCGACCGTCTCTCGGTCCAGTTGTGAGTCTGAATATCGGGCAAAGGCCAACACAGCTGCTGAAATCATATGGGCCACTCACTTGTTACGTGAACTACATGCATTGCCACCTGACAGACCGAATTTTCTTTGTGATAATCGCAGTGCGTTGTTCATGAGCCAAAATCCCGTTTCTCACAAACAGGCCAAACATATCGATTTGGATTACCATTTTGTTTGTGAATTGGTGATGTCTGGCAAGCTATATACGCGGTTTGTTCCCACCAAGCTTTAACTAGCCGATATCTTCACCAAGAGTTTGCCCAGATCTCAATTTGAATATTTTCAGACTTTGCTTCGCTTAGGCTCGCTGCCGTTTCGCTTGAGGGGGGATCATAGAGTCAAAGATTATCCCACAAATTAAGCCAATGATTACGTCAAGGCAGTCCCACAAATTAAGTCATCAGTTTATAATGTATTGATTAGTTGTTATGTAATTTATTGTGTTTCTGATGTGTGCCCAAGTATTGAAGACCGGGCTATTATGTTTCTGGAGGCCCAAGATAACGCAACAAAGGGTGACCCACGAAAACGGGCATAACTTGGCCCATGAAGCTCCGTTTTAGGCCCATTACCAGTCAAATCGAAGCTTGAGACGAGGAGCACATTTTATGTTTTTGTTTTTGGGTTTGTGTTTGGCCCATGTCCCGTTTTAGGCCCATTTCGTATTAGAACTCTTATTTATAGTTTGGTTATGTAATTCAGGAAGACGGAATTGATTTTGATAATAATTACTTTTTTTTCTCTTCATTTTCCCTTAGACCTTTGGTGGGATTTTGGGAGTTTTGTGAAGTTCTTCACGGGTATTCTTAGAATCAACGTGAATCGATCTTCGTTATCGTTTCACCGCTGCATCAGTTTCCTTTTATTTAAATGTAACATAACAATATATATAGAAGTACATATTTCTCTCAAAGTAGAGAGCATTCATACGATTCACACATTTCAAACCAAAATAGTGAGAAATGTATGTTTTGACTATCCATATTCCAATTGTCATCTCTAAAATTTCACGATCTGTGGTAAACCATTCTAGGATTTGTAAATTGCATTGAACTTCTATTCAAAGTTAGGCATGAAGATATTTGGGAAGAGCACATTCGTTTTAATAACATATAAATAACCATTTAGAAACTAGAGAGGAAATCATTCATCCATTCATTCAGCTCTATCACCAAACTGCATGGCCTTTTTGCCTAGAAAGTGTAAAGAATAAAGATTTGTAGACATGGTGTTTTAAATTTAGCAGGCATTGTAAACACGATGGAAGTTAAAACATATCATTCCTTAGTTTCTTTTTTACACTTTTAGGCAATTTATTTGTTTACCTAACTCCACCCTATATATATTACTTAATTTCAATCACACTTCCAATCTATTGACAGGCCACAACAGGATTTTGGTGAGTAAAAACTTTTGATCTCCTCAACTCCTTACAAACACGATCTAACATCACCAAAAAATCTCTCACGATCACAAATATTCGAATTGGATTCTCGTCATCTTTACTCATACTTCCATGAAAGTATTCAGTCATTTGCTTCACAAGTTCAAGCATTTTGTGTTCATCTTCATGCAACTCCTTTAGTTTTGTCACACCATAATTTAAGAAAGATTTCATAGATTCACCTAAGCTCAAATCTTGCTTCATCAATGTTCGCAATCTAGCCTTCCCCTGAGATAGATTAGAAATTGTACTCACGATTACTGAGAAGTCTATGGTGGCAGCTTTCTTCACGTTGCATAGCTCGGTACTAAGACCGCCCACAAGTTCTAAACCCATGTTTCTATAGTCATCTTCTTTATCTTGGATGGTCTTGCGCTTGTTCTTTTGATTAATCTTTCCTATAATGCTTTCGGACGCTAGAACACCTTCGGATCGAGCTATTTCTTGGACTACAAAGTGAAGTAATGTGGTCTTTCCATCGGTTCCTTTTATATTTGCGAGGTTAAGCAGTGTGTCGAGCTTGAATGATTTTGCTCCTCCTTTTGGTGTACTTACATTCATCCGGTTTCCCATTTTGAAAACCGCCTCTAGTAGTTTTAGGAGTAATCGACTTGACTGGAGTTCTTTGCATGCTTCCTGAAATAGCACAAATTCAAGTAAGAGATATTGTAGCATTCAACATCTCATACCAACCAATATTGTTCTCTTTTCCCACAAGGAGTTTTACATTTGATGTTTGACTGATCGAGTGAACAATATCAAGGTATGAGTTATCCTCTTACCGAACTAATGCCTCCAAAACAAAAGCAAATATGTGAGCTTCCCGAAGGAAAAACAGTCTATATTGGCTGGTATGAGGGTCAAATGTTACGAAGATAGTCTTTAGGCATTCCACATACCTCAAGCACTAAGAATGTAGTTCGGAGATGAGTCACTTCGTCTTCAAATGTTTCTCGATATAGCAATGCTTGGATTCTTTGGAACGCATATGGGACCGTTAGGATTGTTGCAATGAAAATCTCAGCTGAACCCAAGTCGCCTTTGTAGCCAGTTATTTTAGCTTCTTCTTCCTTTGTTGGTTCCATCCTTATGAGTACTTCTAGCTGTTGTTGATTCAATCCACTTCCTATACCCAAGACAACATAAAATTAATTGTTGAATGTTACGTTCATTTCATGTTGTTGTTGGATCTTTACCTCGTATTAGCGCACAACAAACTTGTTCCGCCGTGGCGTTTAGAGCTTTGAAGAGCATGGTTAGGTTCTGAATTCTTTTTGGCTCAAGAACATGTTTACCAGGAGATGGGCTTTTGCTTTTCAGTTCTTCATTAGCATTGCGCAAATTGTAACTGAAAAGTGACTCAATCAGATCCTAATCAAACCAATTTTGTGTTTCATCCTAAAGTTAGGCAAATTCATCAAAATAGAATTTGCCTGGTCAAACATCTTAAAATAAAGATTGACTTTCAACCTTTTCACTAATAAAAACTGTGTGAATATATTTGAGAACTGAAAATATGTCATTTGGACATTTGGACAACTAAAAATATGTCACGTGACATCTTTAGCCAAAAATGAGGATCAAAAAGTTTTATTTTGAAACAAAAGAAAAGTTGAAACTTTTTTTTAAATCCAACAGCTAAGTGTGTAATCTGCCAAAGATGTACTACCGCTAGCGTATTATGCACTTGGTTGTTGGATTACAGAAAAAATTGAATTTATATTGAATAAGTCGGAGAAAGTGTGTTCTTGTCTATTTCTTAAAACCAAAAAAATACTAAAAACTAAAAAATTTAATGCTACTTTTGTGTGAATTTTCCTTCTAGAAATCTTACAAAAAAAACACTAATTTGCTTACTCGAATAAGCTTGATTTGAGCTGATCCCAAACCATGGATCGGTCTGGTGCAGCTCCAACTTTACCCGTAACGGTCGGTGGCAATGGCTGAAAGATAGTAACTGTTTGGTTTGATCCTGAGTGAGAAGATGAAGGAAGTGCTGATGTTGAAGGTAACAACATGTCACAACTGACTGAAACATTAGAAGTTATTGAATTAGATGAATTATGTGAATTATAAAAATAATTGAAAGAATCATCATATGAATCTGATCCAAATTCTTCATCTAGATTTTCAGAATTTGATAATATGTTCCTCAAAGTAATCACTTTATGTTTTGCCTCATCGTTTTCTAGATAATTCAATTGATCCTGCTTGTTTGTGTTCATGTTCATTTTCGTGTTCATGCTCATGCTCATGCTCTTTGATGAGGAGTTTGTTTTTCTTCGTGCTCTCAACGCTTTGAAGCACGCAAAGAGAATAATGAGAAAGATCATACATGTGGTCGCACAAGCGGACACCAGAATTGCCACCACCACAAGTCTCCTTTCATCATCTGTTTCGTCATATTGTGGGACCAGCGGTGGCAAATAGTGGTGGTTCCGCCTGTGGACATGATGAAGTCGCGGTGGTGATGATGGTGATAGTTGTGACAATGACGGTGACGGTGCTGGTGCTGGCGAAGGTGATGGTGAGAGGTTGAAATATGGTTTTTTGGTGTTCTTGAATCCAACTAGAGCTTTTAGTGGTGTAACATGAAGATTTTGGGTAATGTATAATGCAGAAACAATGAGTGTGGTGAGGAAGATGATGATAATGATCTTAGAACCACACTTCATGATAATATAAGATATGAATTTGATGCAATGATGATGATGTTAAATGCTACTCTAAGGAATCCTAGTGTAAGTTTGTTGGGGCCTTGGTCTTTAATCACCCATTAATTCCCTGTCTGTGTTACTATGCATTTTGCCTCATCTTTATAGACATATTCTGGATCATAACAAATATCTTATATCAAATATCTTTAAAGTGCTATACATTTCTTGGTTGTGAATGAAACAGGAAATATAGTTCATTTTGCCAATACACCTCAATATGTTAGTAAACAAAAAGCAATATGTGATTTATACATCACAAATCGCGTATGGTTACCCTACCATTTTGGTTTATGATGCTAAGCGGAAACACAAAAGAAAAAGAAAGCCGAGTAAACTGTCTATGGCTAATTGTCACACTCGGACACTTGGTTTTATCTGGTTGTATCAGTTGACTAGATGAGTCATTTTCTAGTCCATTTAGTTTTATTCAGTTGCTCAAAATATGAATCTACCAATTCTTGTATCAGTTTCGTATAAGTTCATAAAGAGCATCTTACCTTAAATATCATCACCGTGATTTAAATGCGCAGTGGATGAAAGAATAAAAAATATTACGCTAAACAAGCAAAGACGTAAGTTTCACGTTACAAGACCGACGATAAAAATAACAATATCAGTTGGTATGAGTTTAGGATTTTCGATTTAGATACTATAATTTTGTTTTGTAGGGTAAAATAAATGCCAAAAAGCAGTTTCTCAAAATCCTTCTAAACCTTTACACTACACTAGTTTAGTGTGGTCCCATTTAGGTTGGAGGTTGGTCTTACCTATCTATGCATATCTTTAAGTGTGGTAAGATATCAATATTTCCTGATACCATCCATATTTGTACCAATTATTGGTTATGCGACTTCATGTACTTGTAACCAAAAGCCATCTCCTAAAGCTTTATGTAAAGATTTCAAAATTTTAATTTGTCACTCTTCCAAAATGTCTAACTAAATTGGTGAATCTTAAATACCTACAAAACATAGAATCAATAATAGAAAATTTAATTTTACTGCTCGGTATCGGATGTTGCACACGTAGATCACCCCTAACTATACGTATTGATTTTAGTAGATAATTTGTCTAAATTTTAGGTTTGGTTCACGTACTTAATGGTTAATACTCAAACGCTCATATTACAAGTAGAAGTTTGGTACACGTACTTATTGCAATCCAAAAGAGGCTAGAGGCGCAACGTGTTACCCGTTTGTCTTCTGTTTTGATTTTAAAAGAAAAAAGAAGCGGAAGTTATTCCTCCGATCTTATACACATATATCAAGCACCATCATAGTTTCAATTCATTTATAGATAACAAATTAGTTTGTGTTATACATATTTACAAGTGTACAGTCGTCTTCTAAACTGTTTATCTAACATAAGTAAATGATTATTCTAGCATATATATTTTATTTGACTATAAGCTTTTTTTGCCTTTAAAAATCTGTATATAGTGTATTTGAATTATTGGTACAGCTGTTAGTCAGTGAAGGATGGAAAGTTTGGTATATGTATGTAACACCCAAACTCGGAGCAGGCTGACGTGTCACTATTACAGATATCATAGACCAAACAAAAACCATTTAAATGAAATGAAAAGAATCCCATGGCAACCAAAAGAGTTAAAAACACTGGAAGAAATTCTAAGTCAAATTTATTAAATGCTTAAATAAAAGAAAATTAAATCAAGTCCTTATTCTTGAGCTTCATTTTACTCTCATCACTGATCTCCCCGATTTCCCGAATTACCTGATAGCAAATAAGACAGACACAAACAAGAAAATACGGCTGAGCCAAAAATTGCCCAGTAACGGAGAGAACAATAGTACAGGTAAAGACATACATAAGACAAAACACATACTGAAATAAAACTGAAACTATTGCGGATATAAAACCACGTTTTAGACCGAACTATAATTAAATGCGAAACATAATCCGATACACGATCAGGACGCAATCTGAATATACTCAAATTTAACCAAATGCATATACACATATCAAAACGGACCAGAAATATAGCGAAACAAAATATAATTACTAAAATACACGACGATGATGTTAAAATAAATAGGTCGCGTAATACGGAAGCACCCAGAGCCTAAACAGAGGGGTACACAGCTAGCTAGTCCATGCACCAAGGAGACGGTGTGGGTGGCGTGCACACATTGTTCCATCTCAAACAGAAGTCAGGAGTCAGGAGTCAGGAGTCGGAACTAAGATCGATCTATACGCCTCTAAGTGGCCAAGGTACTACATGAGTACTTTCAGAGACGCCGTGAACTTTGATTACGCACTGTCACGATAAGTGCCATGTCGTTGACGCCCCCAACGACAAGTCAGAATTTGCTCGGGTAACAAAGTACTAAAGATAACACCATATAACTAAGCATATTCAAACCAGAACATGCAATAAAGAGTACAAAATAAATAATCTATTGCATGCTACAAAAATATATTATATAATATAACTGAACTCAAAATATAACTTTCGCGTAACAAAAATCCGTACTACAAAGTAACGGAATAGAGTCAATACTATAAGTAAACGAAAACAGAAACCGTAACGAAGTAACGGAATATAATTTATACTATGAGTGACAGAAACCAGAAACCGTACTACCAAGTAACAGAATATAATTAATACTAAGAGTAACAAAAACAGAAACCGTACTACGAAGTAACAAGAAACAGAATCCGTACTACGAAGTAACGGAATGTATATATAATACTAAGAGTAAACGATAACAGATTCCGTACTACGAAGTAACGGAATGTATATATAATACTAGAGTAAACGATAACAGATTCCGTACTACGAAGTAACGGAATATAATTAATACTAAAAGGAAACAAAAACAGAATCCGTACCTTAAACAAAAGTGAAAACCAAAGTAAAGTCAATGTTTTCCGCCAATTGTATGAGAACCTATGGTTTATTTACATTTTAATTTAGATATACGAACATAAATTACGATGCATGATTCGTTGATTTTTTTTTCCTGGGATGACTCTTTTAAGAATCCATAAAACGTTTTTGGTCATATGCTTATTTCGGTGGTTTATATAAGATTATTAAAGCTTTCAAAAAAAAATAACAAGTACCAATAAGTAAATATTGAACTTTAATTCTCTACCTTATTATAAAGGAATAAAGTAACTGGATTCGAAATATTATTTATTCATTTACTTATAATCACAAAGACTTTCATGTTTAATTTATTCATAAAACATCCAAGTTTCAAATTTTGATTTAAAGTCATACGTACAGGCTGCCATATATATCATTATGGTGCTTCTGTAAACTTTAGCCTATATACATTAACATGCATGTGAACACTACAACCTATTAAATTTTAATCTGAAAATAGTCAGTTAGCAAGCAACACACGTGAACCCTTTTCCTCTTTTCTTTAATAACATGCATGGGTTATCAATAAGTATAGTTTCTATTTAAACAATTTTTTTCTATAGCCGGAACAAATCAACGATCATACGCCCACATCCGAACAACTAAATTAGGCGTACATGCCAGAGGAAAAGGAGCGGACGGTTACCTTAGCTGTCAAACAAGTCGGTGATGTACGTAAACGTGACAGCGACTAAATCGGTTTCTCTCAACAAAACAAATCGAAGGCGGAACTTGAACGGTGGTGGTACGTGATGCGGATGGTGACTTACTCGTGGAGGGAGAACGGTGGTCGGTGCTTGAGGGAACCAGAAACGAGTGGCAGTGCACGGCTTATGCCGCCGAAACTAAATGCAAACTAACGAAAACGGCGTTGGTGTCTGACTTGCTGCGGGCGTTGGTGGTAGTGATCAGGTGATGGTTTCTTGCTAGCGCATCAATGGATGGAGGTTGTGCGGTTATTATGAGCAAGGAGAGTTTTTATAGGAATATATATTGCCGATTAGAAATTTGAATTAAAGGTTTCGTCATCCAGATTTTTTTTAGACTAGTTTGTTGACACAATTTAGACTTATTAATAGGAAAAGATTAAGTCAAGGCATTCAAATTATCTTGGTGTGGAATAAAACACGTGCCGATCGAGTATTTGATTATATTCATGTTTCTATGTGACGTACTTTATTTAAATTATTAATTGTTTCCTCGTAATAGATTCTAATTGAAACATAAAAAAAATATCAAAACTCAAATATAAGTATTCGTATACAATTTCTAAAATTTTAGAGTTATTAGACTATTACTATCTTAGAAGCATTCCGGGTTATTATAATTATACTCCCCTATAAAAAAAAATTTCGTCCTCGAAATTTGTAAGACGGTGACACATACTTTCGGATATCACGGAAACGAAACAAACTTAAACTTTCATAAATTCAGACATGACAATTGCAAAGTCTCATAAGCAAATATTGGGACATATAAAACAGAATTCATATGAAATCAAAACCATCCAAACTGAAATCACCAAGTGCTAAAATGGAAATAAATACGGATATTGGGAACGAATTGTATCCTCCATTTCCCATGTAGCTTCTCGTTCAGAATGGTTCTTCCAAAGAATCTTAACGAACGGAATAGTTTTCTTGCGCATAATGCGTTCTTGACGATCAAGAATAGCTTCAGGTTCTTCTTCAACAGATAAATCCTCGCGAATCTGATGGAGCGGATAGGTAACAACATGTAACGGGTGATAATTATACCCCCTAAGAAGAGATACGTGAAAGACCCTATGCACATGAGATAACTGAGGTGGTAAAGCCAAACGATAAGAGACTTCGCCAACTCTTTCAAGAATTTCAAACGGTCCGATGAATCTTGGGCTAAGTTTTCCCTTGATTCCAAAACGTTGAACGCCTCTACAAGGTGAAACTCGCAAGAATACCCGATCACCGACATTAAATTCCAAAGCTCGACGATGTCGGTCTGCATAGCTCTTCTGTCGACTCTGAGCCTCTTTTAGCTTCTCACGAGCAATGATAACTTTCTCATTTGTAATCTGTACCAACTCGGGCCCTTCAATAATTTTCTCCGTCTTCATATTGCGCACTCTTGATTCGAGAAATTAGATCAGGCTCAATCTGAAATCTGGCTAGATATCCATTGGTATCACCAAAATGGAGACCAATACCCAATCTATCCAGATCATTGAGGATATGAGGTTGCAGCTGAAAAGAATTTATCGTTCTGGAACTCTTCCGACTAAGAGCATCGGCTACAACGTTTGCCTTCCCCGGATGATACTGTATGATAGCGTCGTAATCTTTTAGAAGTTCTAACCAACGTCTCTGCCTCATGTTCAGTTCCTTCTGAGTGAAGATATATTTCAAGCTCTTATGATCAGTGAAAATATCGCAAGTCTCTCCATTATTAGCTCTATGGCTAAGCTGAGGGCAATCTCTAATTCTGGGTGTTGCATCTCCACACTTGAAGCAAAGGCCTTCGGCTCTGTGACATAGACTCTTATGTGGCTTCCCACAAGTGGCACAAGGAGGGTCGTGGTTAGGTGGCGGGTTCTGTTGAGTTTGGTTTTGATTTCCTCCATTTTGAGACTGATTGTTATAATTCTTGTTTGAGCGTTGTCTACTGTTTCGGGGTACCAATGATTGATCATCAACATGAGAAGAAGATTGGTTAGGATCACTTTCCCTTGGGCGCTTGCGATCATCATTAGACGCCTTCTAACGGTGTTTCTTATCATTATCAAGGTTCTTAACCGCATACACTATCTCGTTTATGTCATTAAAACGGAGGTTTAGGATAAACTTTCTATCACGATCACATGTGGCCCACTTGAAATGATTGGTTTGTTGCTCTTGAGTACCTACAGTCGGGCCCAGAAAACTAACCAGACGACAGAAACGGTTCTTAAACTCTACGATTGGCTCATCGTCTTCTTGAACAATATAATAATACTCCCTCAGATATTCACTACGATCGGCATCGGTAAAATACTACTAATAAAACAGGGTGCAAAAATCATTCCAAGCAAGTGTGGCAGCATAATTATCTCCTCCACGCACAGCATTCAGTGTTTTCCACCATCTATGAGCATCATCTTCGAGCTTGTAAGCAGCTAGCCGAACCTTAAACACATCTTCGACACCTAGCACTTCGAACAGTTTCTCGATATGTGCGATCCAGTTTTCAGCTTCTACCAGAGAACTAGCGATACTAAAGGATTTCGGCTTTTGCTTTTGAAAACGCTCAAGCCAGACATGAATACCAACAGGAGGATTGTTGCCTCCGGCTTTGTTGCTACCCGCGTTGTTGCCACCCGCGTTGTTGCCACCAGCGCTGTTCCCACCGGCATTGTTGCCGCCGGCATTGTTTTGCTGCAACTGTTGTATGATGTTAGGGACTATTTCCGCAATAGCTGCATTGACGGCGTTAGTAACAAGGGTCGCAAGAGGAGGGTCGTTTCCAGCATCATTCTAGTTTTGGCGATTCACACGTCTTCTAGGAGGCATCTGGAAGTAAGGTAACGTATGAATTGAACGATAAGGATTTACGGAATACGCGGAAGACGAAAAGGAAAATCCTAACTCGACGTCTACCCATTAACTCACATTTTTAATTATTTTCGTCTAAGTTTTCTACAAGAAAGAGCCTGGGCTCTAATACCATAACCGTAACACCCCAACCCGGAGCAGGCTGACGTGTCACTATTACAGAAATCATAGACCAAACAAAAACCATTTAAATGAAATGAAAAGAATCCCATGGCAACCAAAAGAGTTAAAAACATTGGAAGAAATTCTAAGTCAAATTTATTAAATGCTTAAATAAAAGAAAATTAAATCAAGTCCTTATTCTTGAGCTTCATTTTACTCTCATCACTGATCTCCCCGATTTCCCGAATTACCTGATAGCAAATAAGACAGACACAAACAAGAAAATACGGCTGAGCCAAAAATTGCCCAGTAACGGAGAGAACAATAGTACAGGTAAAGACATACATAAGACAAAACACATACTGAAATAAAACTGAAACTATTGCGGATATAAAACCACGTTTTAGACCGAACTATAATTAAATGCGAAACATAATCCGATACACGATCAGGACGCAATCTGAATATACTCAAATTTAACCAAATGCATATACACATATCAAAACGGACCAGAAATATAGCGAAACAAAATATAATTACTAAAATACACGACGATGATGTTAAAATAAATAGGTCGCGTAATACGGAAGCACCCAGAGCCTAAACAGAGGGGTACACAGCTAGCTAGTCCATGCACCAAGGAGACGGTGTGGGTGGCGTGCACACATTGTTCCATCTCAAACAGAAGTCAGGAGTCAGGAGTCAGGAGTCGGAACTAAGATCGATCTATACGCCTCTAAGTGGCCAAGGTACTACATGAGTACTTTCAGAGACGCCGTGAACTTTGATTACGCACTGTCACGATAAGTGCCATGTCGTTGACGCCCCCAACGACAAGTCAGAATTTGCTCGGGTAACAAAGTACTAAAGATAACACCATATAACTAAGCATATTCAAACCAGAACATGCAATAAAGAGTACAAAATAAATAATCTATTGCATGCTACAAAAATATATTATATAATATAACTGAACTCAAAATATAACTTTCGCGTAACAAAAATCCGTACTACAAAGTAACGGAATAGAGTCAATACTATAAGTAAACGAAAACAGAAACCGTAACGAAGTAACGGAATATAATTTATACTATGAGTGACAGAAACCAGAAACCGTACTACCAAGTAACAGAATATAATTAATACTAAGAGTAACAAAAACAGAAACCGTACTACGAAGTAACAAGAAACAGAATCCGTACTACGAAGTAACGGAATGTATATATAATACTAAGAGTAAACGATAACAGATTCCGTACTACGAAGTAACGGAATGTATATATAATACTAGAGTAAACGATAACAGATTCCGTACTACGAAGTAACGGAATATAATTAATACTAAAAGGAAACAAAAACAGAATCCGTACCTTAAACAAAAGTGAAAACCAAAGTAAAGTCAATGTTTTCCGCCAATTGTATGAGAACCTATGGTTTATTTACATTTTAATTTAGATATACGAACATAAATTACGATGCATGATTCGTTGATTTTTTTTACCTGGGATGACTCTTTTAAGAATCCATAAAACGTTTTTGGTCATATGCTTATTTCGGTGGTTTATATAAGATTATTAAAGCTTTCAAAAAAAAATAACAAGTACCAATAAGTAAATATTTAACTTTAATTCTCTACCTCATTATAAAGGAATAAAGTAACTGGATTCGAAATATTATTTATTCATTTACTTATAATCACAAAGACTTTCATGTTTAATTTATTCATAAAACATCCAAGTTTCAAATTTTGATTTAAAGTCGTACGTACAGGCTGCCATATATATCATTATGGTGCTTCTGTTAACTTTAGCCTATATACATTAACATGCATGTGAACACTACAACCTATTAAATTTTAATCTGAAAATAGTCAGTTAGCAAGCAACACACGTGAACCCTTTTACTCTTTTCTTTAATAACATGCATGGGTTATCAATAAGTATAGTTTCTTTTTAAACAATTTTTTTCTATAGCCGGAACAAATCAACGATCATACGCCCACATCCGAACAACTAAATTAGGCGTACATGCCAGAGGAAAAGGAGCGGACGGTTACCTTAGCTGTCAAACAAGTCGGTGATGTACGTAAACGTGACAGCGACTAAATCGGTTTCTCTCAACAAAACAAATCGAAGGCGGAACTTGAACGGTGGTGGTGCGCGATGCGGATGGTGACTTACTCGTGGAGGGAGAACGGTGGTCGGTGCTTGAGGGAACCAGAAACGAGTGGCAGTGCACGGCTTATGCCGCCGAAACTAAATGCAAACTAACGAAAACGGCGTTGGTGTCTGACTTGCAGCGGGCGTTGGTGGTAGTGATCAGGCGATGGTTTCTTGCTAGCGCATCAATGGATGGAGGTTGTGCGGTTATTATGAGCAAGGAGAGTTTTTATAGGAATATATATTGCCGATTAGAAATTTGAATTAAAGGTTTCGTCATCCAGATTTTTTTTTAGACTAGTTTGTTGACACAATTTAGACTTATTAATAGGAAAAGATTAAGTCAAGGCATTCAAATTATCTTGGTGTGGAATAAAACACGTGCCGATCGAGTATTTGATTATATTCATGTTTCTATGTGACGTACTTTATTTAAATTATTAATTGTTTCCTCGTAATAGATTCTAATTGAAACATAAAAAAAATATCAAAACTCAAATATAAGTATTCGTATACAATTTCTAAAATTTTAGAGTTATTAGACTATTACTATCTTAGAAGCATTCCGGGTTATTATAATGTATGTGCAAAATATCTAACCGACAAGTGAGGTTGGCTTTGCCGTTACTTGGAATTCCATGCTGGGATTGAAAAGATCCATACCACACATGCACGTTTATATGTTCTAATATGAAGGTCCACTCCCTTCAAGAAGGTGGGCTTAATGTGTTTGGAGTTGGTAAAAGTAACCAGTAAAAAGATAACATATATAGATATTTTGTTATTATTTTTACAAATGATTTATATACTAGTAAAATAAATAAACTTTTATTTATTAAACCGGTTTTTTTATACCCGGGTATTCTATACCCGAAACCGGAACCGACCCTACCCGTAGGGTATGGATAGGGTATTCATTTTGAGGTCAATACTCGTACCCGGAACCGTACCCGATTTATACCCGTAAATACCCGGACCCGGTCATACCCTATACCCGATGCCCGGTTATACCCGATACAAATTTTCTAATACCCGAAATAATAATAATCATCATCATCATCGTACTCAGTATATCCCACCAATAGCAATGCTATGGTAGGGTCTGAGGAGGGTAAGATGTAGACAGCCTTACCTCTATCCCATAGGGATAGAGAGGCTGCTTCCGGTGAGACCCCCGGCTCGAATACCCGAAATAATACATGAGTTTTTATTGTATATTTTTATGTTTACTTCACAACTTTTATGTTTAAGTTTTTGTAAAATGCATATTACTAAGTAAATAATTTGAAAATAAGTGGATTTATGGTTTTTGTAATATAGTTTAATTATTTTTTTACATTCCAAAGCAAATTTAAATTTTAAACAAATTAAAAAATGTATAAAAAATTACAAATTCAAAACCGGGTATTAATACCAGGTCGTACCCGGTTTCAATACCCGAACCCGATCACACCCTACCCGGGTACATAGGGTTGAGTTTTTCTCCTCAATACCCTACCCGAACCCTACCCGATTTTCCAATACCCGATCATACCCGCAACCGTAGAGGTGCACAAAATACCCGAAACCAGAACCATACCCAAAATAAAAACCCGGAACCGGTTTTATTAATACCCGGGCTTTTAATACCCGAACCTGTACCCGACCCTACCCGTAGGGTACAAATAGGGTATGCATTTCGGTACTAAAACCCGAACCCGAACCGGACCCGATTTGTACCCGGTAATACCCGAAAACCCGAACCCGTTCCATACCCGAACATGGTCTTTCTAATACCCAAAACCGGGTATTTCAAATACCCTATTTATACCCGAAAATATCTAAAAGATACCCAAAAAATACACCTAAAAGTGCAACCTTTTAAAAAATCCAATCTTTACCCAAAAATTACCCGGAAAAAATCCCAAAAAAAACCCACAAAAGGGTTTTTTCAATACCCGAAAATAGGGTATTCAAATACCCGGTTCTATACCCTACCCGAACCAGATGCATAGGGTATGGTTTTTAGAGGCTATACCCGGACCCGAACCCTACCCGGTTTTTACCAATACCCGATTTTCCAATACCCGGTCATACCCGAAACCGGTTCCATACCCGAACCCAGGTATTAAAAAACACCCTATTTGTGCACCTCTATATTCCTAACCCAAAGCCCACCGTCCATTCCAAGGCCCAATGATTGATTCTGATTTTGAATTCATAATTGCACAGGTCATGTCTCTTGAAGCAAACATAATTAATAATGTATAATAGCTTGCAATCAAGGTGATTTTTAAACAGGCATAATATATCCTTAAGTTCTTTCTTACCTCTTTTCACTAAATAAAAGATGGTGAATTTATTATTGTATGTGTGGATGAGGTAAAGCAAACATAATTAGTAAAAAAATTTGTATTTATGAACACTCGGAGAGTTAAAGACCACATAAGTGATTTTGGGCAGGTCCAACTAAAAAGGTCAATAGGTGTCATGCTAGTTTGTAACAGTTGCATAATACAAGTGTAAGCAACGTAATTATAAGTTTTGATAGCCAAACTGACCATTTTTAAACAATTGTCCCAACTCGTTCCTTTTTTCCATGTATTTTTTAACAATGAAATTTGGAAAAGGGTCTCGAAAGTTGATTATGTTTTGGGCCTTTAGAATGGTTGGGTTGGCACTACTCTCTTTGACCCGACCCACTTTTACCCAATCTATTTTGTGCCCCGTAGGAAAATTCCTAAATCTGTCTCTGATCATAGAGAGGCCAAAATAAAGAATCTTAAATACCTTGGTTGTTTAAAAAAAGGGGATATGTATGCAAATACCTACCGATTCAAATGGTCTTGATTAATGCACATTTTGGCACGGCTCAGTAAATATTCACCTTTGTTAGCATTACATACAGGAAGGGTAGTAAAGCGTGTACCTTGATTTCTGCAAAATAGAAACACACGTTTATCTCCCATAAATAAATTATATTCGTCTCCGTCAGATGTCTACGAGGGCCGGCCCAATAGCATTAGGAACTAATGTTGGAATTATGGACCGGTTCGGTTAAATCAACGCGGCCGACCGGGTTGTGACCTGTGAGAGTTACACTTTGGGCAACGAACTAAAATCCGCTTAAATGGTTTAACCAGTAATGACGAACAATAAACGAGATCAACTTCTTGTTCTTGAGTTTTTTAACCAAGGAAAGAAAAGGGAAGGAGAGGGAAGGATAAGAAAAGGAAGGGAAGGGAAGGGAAGGGAATGATTTTTTTTTAATTAGGTGTGTTCTTGAGTTGGAAGGAAATTAGAGGAAATGAAAGGATAACTATGTTCTTAATAAGTTATCCTTAATAATCAGCCCATTTTTTAGAGGATAATTTATTGGGAAAAAACATCAATTTAATCTCTCCTAACTCCTCCTACTTCTTTCCTTTCCATCCTAAAAAAACTCAAGAACACCCATTTTTTAACCATCCTTAGTTTTCCTTTCCTTTCCCTCCTTTAAACAAACTCAAGAACAGGGCATAATTATTTACACTAAATAATTAATCACTTTATGGTTTAGTTAATTAAACGAGATTGTGAGTTATATGCAATATGGGCTTAGGGCCCGTTTCACGTTTTAGGTTGTTTTTATTACTATTATATAATGATTGGATTAATCATTATGAAGGCATAATAATAAATAAAAAACACTACGTGAAAGGCTTCGGGAATACTCCAAAGGAGCAGCCGCCGCCTCTTCTGTTGCACAGCCATAACCGCTAAACGGTTGCTGCCACTAACGGACGCCGCACCAGCCCACGCCGTCCTCCGTTGTCGCTACCATAGTGCACCGCCACAGCTCCGTTTCGTTACGGTTCGTCACCTAGCATCGTTCGTTGAACCTCAGTGTCTTAATCGTTTATTCATTAACTGAGGTAAACTTAAATATTGTTGGTTAATAATTATGTTTCTTTGGTTGTTTCGTATCGTACTCGTATTGTATGTAACCGGATCCTGTACGGTTCTGTTGAATGGTAATTACTCGTTTTGTTTTCCGCTGCGCATTCTATTATTATTAATATGATTAATAATTATGAAACATATTTTATTAAATCGGGTTTAAAAGTTATACCGTTGACTGATCACCACTGGAACCTAACAGTGGTATCAGATCCTTGGTTACAACATACTAGTCGAATTCGGTCTTTTTTACCAGATCTACATCATAAATTCAAGCTAGTTGAAGTTTTTGATCTAGATTATTTTTTAAGGGCAATCTTGCTTTGGTCAATTTTTATTTATTTTATTTGACCAAAATATTGCCCGATTTTATTTCTATTGAACATGTAAATCCGGCCCGACCATTGTGTGTTTGGTTGTTTGGTTTTTTGATTTTGGCCATATGGATGGTCAATGTTGTATTTATATTTCGGTTTTATTTTATGGTTTTTGGCCACCTTGATGGTTCAAAATTGTAATAGATAGGGTTTGGTTTTCTATTATATGTATTTTGTAATATTGTAATGAAGAAAACCCGAAGGAAAACCGAGGACCAGCTCACGGAGTTCTTGAAGTCAGTGAGAGTTAGCAAAGATGACGGGATGCACCAAGAGTCCATCCATGTGGTTGTTTTTGTGTTGTGACCCCTTGACCCGATTGGTCTAGCTAATAGGCTCTAGCAAGACCAATCACCATTTGGCCATTTAAGATTTACATATTCTTGTTTGCTATTGTGGTTGATTGCTTTATTATAATAGGTTATAATACCACCAACCTAATATCAAATATTTTAAAACAAATTTTAATCAACCAATTGAGTTTTTGCAAGATTAAACTAAATTTGATTTTCCAAACCTTATAACTTAATAGTTTAACTATTAACTTAAAATTGGTTAGACATATCGCGAAAAACTTAGTTTTAATAGGTTATTTAAAACTAAGTATCCTAAGAGATTAAATGGTTCATCAAGTTGTCCCGATTAATACAGTAAAACTGGACTTTTACTCTATTCGGTAAATTCTAAAATTAATCCCAATTATAAAATCAATAGTTTATGCCATCCTACTATAAGCCACACTTGAGGCATACTGCGAAATTTCAAGTGTTTGGAGCTACAACACCGCACTTGTTTTCTAGCCTATCCCTTCAAGGTGAAAGGGTTTCGTTGACACATTCGGCCCTTTCTCACGTGTTTGTACTAGGGCGACTATTGCTTTACTCTTCTGTTACGTGCTACAGCTGTCTGAAGACTAAAGTGGTTATAGATGAGGCTAAACGTATCTACTTAGGCAAATGTTGTCTTAATAGGCCTCATAACCGAGAGTTATGCTTTATTCACAATTGGCAATCGTTGTCAGTCTGCCTAACCACTTACTAATGTTGTGTGCTACAGCTGCCATTACTAACTGGAAGCCAGATTCTCAAATCCCTATTTTAGTAATGTTAATTGGGTCATTAATAATAAGATTATTACATCGAAAATACTAATTAAATTACTTTTGCTTATTTAAGCATATGTCAACTGATAATAACTCATCATTCACCCTCAAGACTATCTTGAGAAAGAAAAACTGAATGGCACTAATTTTCTTGAGTGGCATCGCAATTTGAGACTAGTTCTCAAAATGGCTAAGAAGCTCTATTGTTCTCAATGGACCGGTTCCATTAGAGCCTGAAAACAATACAGATGCTGCCAGAAGGGTTCTTGATAAGCATAATGACGACTCCACTGAAGTCGCTTGCATTATTCTAGCCACCATGTCATCTGAGTTTGCTAAAGGCTTAGAAGATCTTGGTGCCTATGAGATGCTTGAGCAACTCAAGGGCATGTTTCAGAAAAAAGCCCGTCAAGAACGCTTCGACACCATGAAACAACTTATTAGTTGCAAGATGGAACATGGATGCTCTGTTAGTGCGCATGTCGTCAAGATGAAAGGGTACATCGACCAACTGAAGAAACTTGATTATCCCCTGTCAGATGAAATGGCAGCGGACTTCATCTTGAACTCTCTTCCCAGATCTTACGACCAGTTCGTAATGAATTTTAACATGAATGCCTGGGTGAAGACAGTGCCGGAGCTTCATGGTATACTCAAAACGGCTGAGATGAACATTCCTACTAAAACTAATCAAATTCTGATGGTTCGATCTGTTGGTGTCAAAAAGCCTAAACCCAAGAACCGGGGTTATAATGGTAAAGGCAAGAAGAAGGTTACTGTTGCTACCAAGCATGCCACCAACACTAACAGGAATGTTGCAAAGGCACCATCTCCGCCTCCTGAGGAGCGCCAGTGCTACAAGAGCAACAAGATGGGGCACTGGATGCGTAACTGCCAGGAGCATCTAGCTGAGTTAGCAAAGAGGAGGGCCAATGGTGAAGGCTCCTCTAAGGTATTTCCATATACGTTATTGAACTTTTCACTGTTTCTAGCAACACACGGGTATTTGATACCGGATGTGGTTACCATATCGTTAATGTCTTGCAGGAACCCTGAGAACTGGAAGAAACTGAACAAGGTAGCATGGAGCTCATCGTTGGTGATGGGAAGAGAGTCCCAGTTCTTGCAACTGGCACATATCATTTTGCTTGTCCGTCTGGCCATGTAGTTACTTTGAATAACTGTTTGTTTGCATCTGGTTTGACCAGGAACATTATTTCGGTTTCTTTACTTTTTGAACAAGGATTTAAGTACGCTTTTAATGGTATTGTTATTTCTGCCTACTTGAATGATATCTTTTATTTTGAGGCTAAACCTCGAAATGGTATTTATGAGATTGATGTTTAAATTAATAATTTTAATATTTCTAAGCGTATCAGATCTGGCATCAATGATACGTTTCTATGTCATACACGACTTGGCCACATAAGTAAGGCACGAGTTAAAAGATTTCAATCCGAAGGGATTCTTGAATCCACAGGACCAGACTCTTTTGACGACTGTGAGTCTTGTTTAGCTGGCAAACTCAACAAGGATTCCTTCACTCATAAAAGTGAACGAGCAAAGGATCTGTTGGGACTTATACATACTGATGTATGTGGCCCTTTCAGAACCATATCTAGAAACCATGAAAGATACTTCGTTTCTTTTATTGACGATTATAGTCGATATGCTTATGTGTATCTTATGAAACACAAACATGAAACTTTTGAAAAGTTCAAAGAGTTTCGAAAGGAAGTGGAAAACCAACTCGGAAAAACTATTAAAATGCTTCAATCAGATCAAGGTGGAGAGTATCTCTGCTCAGAGTTCATCAATCATCTAAAAGAGCGTGGAATTGTTTCACAGCTCACTCACCTGGCACACCCCAAATGGTGTGAGCGAGAGGAGAAATCGAACATTTCTAAACATGGTCCGATCGATGATGTGTAGAACTAACTTGTCTCACTCCTTTTGGAGCTTTGCCCTTATGACCGCCACCTGCATTGTTAATCTGGCTCCAACTAAAAAGGTAAACAAAACCCCATATGAGATATGGCATGGGCATAAACCCAATTTGTCTTTCCTTAGAGTATGGGGATGTGATGCATATGTCACCATTGATTCTGATGACAAACTCGATCCCCGCGGCGTAAAAGTTATTTTCGTCGGATACTATAACCAAAGAGGTTATAATTTCTTCCACCTTGATACAAATTTGATTTCTATCAAAAGGAAGGGCCACTTGCTCTAGAAAGAAATTCTCGATCGAGGAACTGGGAATAATATTGTCGATCTTGAAGAAATTCGAGAACTACAAACAACCGCCGAGGAAGTTCGAGCGTCTGATCAACAAGTTGTTGTTGCTGACACATCAGACATAAACACGAGCGTTCGCAGAAGTAGTAGGACTCCCATACCAAATCCTAGATACCTATGGCATCTGGATGGTCCTGAAGTCCTATTAGTCACCGAGTCAAATGACAAACATACTAACTACAAATCTGCTATCTTAGATCCGGAATCTGAGAAATGGCAAGAAGCCATGAACTCCGAGATGTATCTATGTATGACAATCAAGTATGGAACTTGGTTGAGCTACCCCCCGATGGTCGGGCAGTAGGGAGCAAGTGGATTTTCAAAAGAAAAACTGACATGCATGGAAATGTACAGACCTATAAAGCACGGCTAGTAGCGAAAGGTTTTACTCAAACCAACGAGTTGACTATGATGAAACCTTCTCGCCTGTTGCTATGACTAAGCCAATAAGGATATTACTAGCCATAGCCGCTTATATGACTACGAGATATGGCAAATGGATGTCAAAACCATTTTTCTTAATGGACACATTTCAGAAGATGTCTATATGGTTCAGCCTGAAGGTTTTGTCGATCCTAAATATCCTAATTGGGTGTGCAAAATGAATAAGCCAATTTATGGGCTCAAACAAGCATCTCGCAGATGGAATCTACATTTTGATGAGAAAATCAAAGAGTTTGGTTTTATCAAAAATAAAGATAAGCCTTGTGTTTACAGAAAGGCTAGTGGGAGCACTATATCATTACTCA